>NW_011499877.1:1310797-1311767 GCF_000495115.2 Populus euphratica | reverse complement strand
CTTTTTTTTTCTACTTAACTTGTAGCAACAATAAAGAAGTCTGAATCTGTCCTACAGCCCAAGCACTATTCAGTGTTTGGCGCATATCTAGAGCTCTAGAAGTCCAAATGACCTCTATTTTTTTCTTCTGGAAAGCTGAAATAATTTCTTACAACTTTCATGTTTTCAAGTGGTTCTAATTCTGAAGTTATCAATGATATTTGGGCAGACAAGATGAGAAGATAAGGATTGTCACCAAGTCAAGAGTTGGTAACCCACTCATCAATTAGTCATCAAATCAATATTTCCTAATTTTGGCCTATAAAAGGAGGCATTTGCCATGCATTTAGGCATTTTGGTCTCCAAATCATAGCCCATAATGTATGGTATAACCGACACCTGAGCTATGAAAGGAACTTGATTTGTTATTAACATAAGTTATAATCATTAATGCCTAACGAGATTTCAAGTATTAGCATTAATCGGATAAGATAACTAATGTAATCATGTTAACAATTTATAATCTCATTGGAATCTCCTTTGTGTGTGGTTTCCAATTGAATAATAAGAGTTTATATTATAGTTGTTTGACATACCGTTAGTGGATCCTCTAACCTTGACATTTGTTGTTATCATTGTTTAATCCTTACGTTAATCTTCTATTCAAAATTCTTATCAACTTTTTTTTTTCTTCTTCTATTATTATTATTATTATTATTATTATTTTATTATTAATTAGTAGTGGTACTACGACTACTAGTACTATAATTATTATTATTGTTGTTACTAATGTTGTTTTTATTGTTGTTGTTGTATTATTATTATATATAATTTATACAACTAATCTCCTTGTGATTCCACCCCGGTCTTGCCAGGTTATTGACTACCTCGACACTCCTGCACTTGGGAGAAGACATCAATCTTTTGGTCGTGTCAAGTTTTTGACGTCGTTGCTAGGGAGGTAAGTTCTTGTACAAATTATAGTATTTAT
>NW_011499877.1:1309877-1309965 GCF_000495115.2 Populus euphratica | reverse complement strand
ACAAAACCCTCCCACCTTTGTTTTCTTTTAAAGAAGGTCTATATGAACAAGTCCATGCTTTAAACAGTTTCCAAAGGGCTAACCATAC
>NW_011499877.1:1284302-1308160 GCF_000495115.2 Populus euphratica | reverse complement strand
AGGAAGTGTACTTTACTGAAAAATTAATTCATGATCAATTTCAAACCACTTCCAGTGAAATTAAGATTGATGAATCTGATGATTTGCAAATGATTTATTTTCAGAAAGAATGAAAGGCAAGTAATTGGAGACCACAAATTGAGGAACTGTCACTACGATTAATTAAGTTTATACCTTCAAGTGTTCAACCACCCAAACATGATTTAAAGCCATTGTCATTCAATCTCAAATACTCATTTTTAAGAGACAATGAAACTTTTTCGGTAATAATCTCTTCCAAACTTAATTCATATTAAGAAGTTAAGTTATTATAAACTCTGAAAATACATAAAAATGCATTAGGATGGACCATAGTTGACATAAAAGAAATTGGTCCTTTGATTTATATACAGAATTTATTTGGAGAAAAATGTTAAACCCTCTAGGGAAATGCAACGAAGGCTCAATCCTAATATGAAAGAAGTAGTGAAAAATAAAGTCATTAAGCTTCTAGATGATTGAATCATTTATCCTATTTTTGACTGCAAATGAGTAAGTCCTACCCAAGAAGTCTAGAGTCACTATGATAACAAATGAGAACAATGAGTTAATTTCCACTACGACTGTTACTGGTTGGCGCATGTGCATTGACTATAGGAAACTTAATTCAATGACTAGAAAAGATCATTTTCCTTTCCCTTTCATAGATCAAATCATAGAAAGAGTTGTAGATCATGAATTTTATTATTTCCTAGATGGCTATTCAGGTTACAACCAAATTAAAATTGCATTGGAAGATCAAAAGAAGACTACTTTCACATATTCATTTAGTACTTTTGCATATCGAAGGATGTCTTTTGGATTATGTAATGCACCAACCATGTTTGAAAGATGCATGCTCAGTATATTAAATGATATGATTGAATATTTTCTTGAGATTTTTATAGATGATTTTTTTGTTTTTGGCGATTCATTTGGTAATTGTTTGCCTAACTTAGAAAAAGGTTTTGAGCAGGTGTGAAGAGAAGAATCTTATACTGAATTGGAAAAAATGTCACTTTATGGTAACAAACAGCATTGTACTTAGTTGTATTGTTTCATCAAAAGGAATTGAGGTTGACAAATCTAAAATCGAGTGAATTGCTAACTTACCAACACCCAAATCTATTAAAGATGTTAGATCATTCTTAGGACATGCTGGTTTTTATAGAAGATTCATCAAAGATTTTAGTGTAATATCTAAACTTTTAAGTAACCTACTAACAAAGGATAATATTTTTGAATGGACTGAACATTATAAAAAAGCCTTTGTTAAACTTAAAAAGTTGCTTACTTGTGCTCTTGTCATTCAACCTCTTGATTGGTTATTACCTTTTGAAATAATATGTGACGCTAATGATTATGTCGTAGGTGTTGTTTTGGGACAAAGAAAAGATAAGAAACCTTATGTGATTTACTATGCAAGTAAAACTTTAAATAGTGCTCAAATGAATTACACCACCACTGAAAATGAATTACTTGCAGTAGTATTTGCATGTGAAAAATTCAGGTCTTATCTTATTGGCTCACATGTTGTTGTTTTTAGTGATCATACAACATTGAAATATCTTCTTTCTATGAAAGATTCTAAGGCTAGATTAGTGTGGTGGATTTTATTATTTCAAGAATTTGATATCACAATCAAAGATAAAAAAAGGCACAAAAAATGTTATCGCAGATCATTTTTCAAGATTGATAACAGATTTGAAAACTAACATCACACCAATCAATGACTACTTTCCAGATGAATCTTTACCTTTTGTCTCTACAATGCCTTGGTTTGCTAATATTATCAATTTTCTTATTTCAGGGCAATTGCCAGCTCATTGGAGTATCCAAGATAAAAGAAAGTTCTTGAACGAAGTGAAGAACTTCTATTGGGATGACCCATATTTATTCAAATATTGTCCTTATCAAATATTTTGAAGATGTATTCCCGATAATGAGGTAAGTAGTGTCATTAAATTTTGTCATTCTGAGGCATGTGGGGGTCATTTCTCATCAAGAAAGACAACAGCAAAAATCTTACAAAGTGGATTTTACTGGCCCACCATGTTCAAGGACTCACATGTATTCTGTAAGTCTTATGAAAATTGTCAAAGTTGGGATCTATTTAAAAACATCATATGATGCTTTTAAATCCTATTCTTATCATTGAGATCTTTGACTATTGGGGTATAGATTCTATAGGTCCATTTTCTCCATCATTTGGTTTCTTGTATATATTAGCTATAGTAGATTATGTTTCAAAATAGATAGAGGCAATTCCAAGTCGAAACAATGATCACAAAACAGTGATAAAGTTTTTGAATAAAAATATTTTGAGTCGATTTGGAATCCCTTGAGCCATGATAAATGATGGTAGAAAACATTTCTGCAACAAGCTATTTGAGTCTTTAATGAAGAAATATAGAATCACACACAAAGTTACCACCCCTTATCACCCTCAAACAAGTGGACAAGTAGAGCTTGCTAATAAGGAGATCAAACATATTTTGGAGAAAACAGTGAACCCTAATAGGAAAGATTGGTCTTTAAGACTTAATGATGCACTTTGGGCTTTTCGAATTGCTTATAAAATATTATTAGGTATGTAATCTTATAGACTAGTCTATCGAAAATCTTGTCATTTGCCTGTAGAACTTGAACATAAAGCTTATTGGGCTATTAAAACATTCAATTCAAATCTTAATGATGCTAGTCAACTGCAAAAATTACAAATAAATGAGCTTGAGGAAATAAGAAATGATGCATATGAAAATTAAAAAATTTATAAAGCAAAAATCAAAGAGTTTCATGACAAGAATATTCTAAGAAAAACATTTAATGTTGGTCAAAAAGTCTTACTCTATAATTCTTGACTGCATTTATTTCCTGAAAAACTAAGATCAAGATGGAGCGGTCCTTTTATTGTGAAACATGTGTATCAATATGGAGCCTATGATATCGAGAGTTCAAAGAATGACAATGTTTTCAAGGTAAATAAACATCGTTTGAAAGTTTACTTTGACAATTTTTCAATTGAAAATGACTTTATTGAATTGTGTGATCCTGTATATAAACAATGATTTTTTTTCACATTGTTTTTGTGTTTCTTTTTGAGTGATTTTTGCTAGTTTCTCTCACCCCGGTCAAATGGCGAACAACGATACTCCATGACTTAAGTCAGTTCTTTTAGTTTCCTATAATAACTGATATTTGTGTATATATTTGTGCAATTCTTTGAATCTCTTTTCCAATTCTCATTTGATAATGGACACTAATCTTGAAAAATTAAAAAAATATTTTCTCGCTCTGCCTCAGAATGCGATTACAAAAATTTACCGTGTTAGATGTGCAAGATTGAGGTTGTTAATGAATCATGGAATTCCTAAAGATATTCACTGGTTGATTAAAGCAAAGGTCCGATTATCAGGTGAGTCCTCTAATTCATTCATTTCACACATGCCTGTAATAGGTAAAAGTACTTTTGCCAAGAAACGTCGTGCAAAATGATTGAAAGTTTGTTATCAATGTGCTAGATAGACTTGTAATGTACAATGTTGTTCTTTAGGAATGATAGCTATAAACTGTGAAGATAAAATACAATTCATTAAGGATGGCCTGAGTAAGGAGTCTTTAGATAATCTTCTATTAACTCAACTCTTGAGACGCATTCTAATGGAGATGTGCATCATGCAATTCATGATTTATGATCCCATTTTCATAAAGAACATGATGGACCTAGTCTTGGGAATCTGCCTAAAAAAGACCTTATTTGCCAGTTTTTAAGAAAACTGGACGGGAAGCTTATCCCCAACACATAGAGGGCGTTTAAGCCATTCTTGAACGTAAAACCAAGGGAAGATGTGAGCCACAATCACAACTACCTATACATATACATGCTTTTTCAAAAATAAATAAATAAATAAAGAGAGAGTGTGTGCATGTATGAGACTCCAGCTGGCCTACATATAAGTGGTATGATTGTCTTTTTAATTTCTCATTTATAAAATCCTCTCTTCCTTCCTTTCATTTCTACTCAACCCATACATTCAACAAATATAGAAGTGTGTAGAAATAGCAAGTTCTTTAGGTCATCACATAAGAAATATTTGTGTTTTTGGTGGATCTAGTCCTGGAAAAGAAAAAGAGTTTTTAAAATCAGCAAATCATCTTGGTCTGGTGCTAGCTGAGAGAAAGATTCATTTAGTGTATGGTGGAGGCGGTTTTGGATTAATGGCAGGTGTGTCAATAGTTGTATTTTTAGAACGTAGTCAAGTTTTGGGGGTCGTCCCTGAAGTTTTAGCACAAGGGGACATCATTAGAAAAATAATTGGAGACGAACTATAGATCTCCACAATGTCTGCTCGAATGAATGTAATGTTTAACCATGTTGATACCTTCATGAGTTGTATAAATTGGTTATCTAAGAAAAGCTGTAAAAAGCTTAGATTAGATTTGAGTCTTCATTTGCGAATCTGTGTCTTTTGCTTTTATTATTGTGCTTTGTTATTTCTTATATTTATTTAAGTGCGTTTCAGGTTTTCAATGTGCATTATTTAAGGTGATGTCTTTTATACTCTATCTTTCTACTTTAAGATATTAAGGACAATGTCTCGTTTTGATTGAGGGGAGAGGGTAGTAGTTAAAAAAAAAATTTAACTAACTGTGTTTTTCATTTCATAAAGCATGTGCAAAATTGTTGTTACTAGGATGGCAGAGTAAATGAGCTCTTTTGTTAATGCGACTCTTAAGACGCATCTTAGTAACTATTCTTAACAAGGTCTATTATAATACTTCTTGAAATATTCAGGTTTACAAACTCTCGCATTATTATTACTTAATTCTACTCATATACTCATTTAACATGTATTCTTAAACCTTCATTTTCACACACACACACTTTAACATATGATTGTGGGTTGCACATTGGATTATTATATTATTTATGTTCTTTTATTAAAGGTAACAATTAAGAAAAATGGATAATATATAATTTTCAAAAAAAAAACAAACAAAAAAAAATGATGATAATAAATATGTAGATAAGTTTGGTTTCGTAGCCTCCCTAACCTAAGCAATTAAGCATGAAGGGGTGTTTTAACACTTAATACCCTAAAGTCAACTAACTTGCAGCTATTGGCCCAACGTTTGTTATATGAGTTGAGGAGAAAAGCTTAAGGAAATCAAACATTACACTATCTATGTATCAGTATCAGCAACTTGAGTTACTAAGCTTGCAGGGGTGTCTCAACACCTAATTCCCTAAGACCAACTGGTTTGGGAGTCATTAACCGAAAGCTTGTTACATGGATTAAAGATGCATGGTGTTTTAAGTTATATGTGTGTGTGTATATATATATATATATTAAAAAAATAAAAAAAGAGAAAAAAATAATAATCTCAACTCAAAAAAGTTAACCTTAAACATTAGAACAAAAAAATTATTTTCTTCCAAGAAAAGCCCCATAACTATGTGTTGATATATTGAGCATAAAAAAAATATTTATTAATATCTTATTTAAGAGGTATTGAGCAGATATATAAATTTAATGAGAGTTTGTTTATTTGGATAGATTAATGAAAGTTGAATGATGAATACCTTGCTTTGTGGAATTTACAAATTATTTTTCTATTTTAATGCTTTGATTACTAGGGACTATTAATAAGCTGGTTGAGGGGTGTGATTAGTACTTAAAAGTGTATTTTTATTAAGATTTTATATCATTATTTTGCACTTGAAGTATTAATAACTCCTTAACTAAAGCATGTTTTATAATAACATATCTAATAATATAAAATACCTTTAATTTATGGTAAATATTTATTTTAAATGCAGGCCTATCACATAAATAAAATGATTGATTGATGAATTTAAGAATTAAAATTGAAAAGACAAAAAGATGGCCAAACTTAAAAAAGAAATGTCGGTACAGTCCAAACCAGAATACTATTCAGTAATTGGATCATATCTAGAGCTGTAGATCTCGGATTTAGGTTTACTTTATATGGATGGAAAGGTAAGACAAAGGCCTACAACTTTCATATGGAGCCCAATATTTAAAAAGGTCATTTTCAAGTCCAAATTGTAGCAATAATAAAAAAGTCTGAATTTGTCCTCCATCCCGAGCACTGTTCAGTGTTTGGTCCATATCTAGAGTTCTAGAAGTCTAAATGACCTTAATTGTTTACCCTAGAAAGCTGAAATAATTTCCTACAACTTTCATGTTTTCAAGTGGTTTTAATTTTTACATGATCAATGACGTTTTGGGCAAATAAGAGAAGATAAAGATTGTCACTAAGTCAAGAATTGGCCACCCACTCATCAATTAGTCATCAAATTAATAGTTCACAATTTTGGCCTATAAAAGGAGGCATTTGCCATACATTTAGGCATCTTGGTTTCCAGATTAAGATCATGCTCTTGCTTTCTCTCTTTATATTTTTTGTAACATTTATGTTTTGCTTTCATTAATATCAAGTTTATGCCTTTCATTTCCTTTCCTTTATTTAGTTAAATTTTATCTTATTTATGTTCTTATTTTGTTTATTTATTTTTATTTTTTTCATTATATTTAGCTAAGTTTATTATGTCAAGATGAAAAGGTTACACTAATGGTGTAAGAATAAGTATAGTGTAAACTTAATATGGACTTTAATGTTTGATACTAACATGTTTTGTATTTGTTATCTTGTTCACTCTTTAATACTTTGCTTGTTAAATGACTAATCTAAATTTATGTTGTATAACACTTGGCACATCAAATACTTGACACTTTTATAGCCCATATTGTATGGTATAACCGACATCTAAGATATGAAAGGAATTTGAATTGTTGTTAACATAAGTTATAATCATGAATGCTTGACGAGATTTACAAGTATTAGCATTAATCGAATAATATAACTAATGTAATCATGTTAACAATTTATAATATGATTGGAACCTCCTTTGTGTGTGGTTTTCAATTGAATAATAAGAGTTTATACTATACTTGTTTGACATACCAGTAATGGATCCTCTAATCTTGACATTTGTTGTTATCATTGTTTAATTTTTGCATTAATCTTCCATCTCAGAGTTATCATCAACTTCTTCTTCTTTTTCTTCTTATTCTATTATTATTATTATTACTACTACTACTACTGTTGTTGCTACTATTACTATTACTATTAATATTATTGTTATTATTATTAGTATTCTTATTACTATTAATATTAGTATTATTACTATTGTTGTTGTTGTTGTTGTTGTTATTGCTATTATTGTTATATTATTGTCATCTATAATTTATACAATTAACCTCCTTATGGTTTGATCCCGGTCTTGCCGGGCTATTTATTACTTCGACACTCCTGCATTTAGAAAAAGACATCAATCTTTTGATCGTGTCAATATATTAAATTTACCAATAGAGATACCGACAAAATAAAACAGATAATTTTTTTTAACATATTTTATCTATCTTTAAATTCATCAATATATATTTATTATTGATGAATTCACCAAAAAATTATAAATTGCTGATGGATTATTACTATTTATAAATCCGTGGAGTATATATTAGTGTAAATGCTGATAAATTTTTTCATAAATAGTAGTGATGTGTAGCACATACCATACGTAGATAAGCTTACGTTGACAAGTAGGGAGGGCATGTTCTTGATATTCTCCCTTCCCCATTAAATCAACCTTCACAAAAAGACTTCCACCTGCCATCCGATGGAATGAGAAAGGAATCTCTTTTCTCCAAAGCAAGCTAGTATTTATATGGCAATAACTAAGAGTCCTAGCCACGAGGAACCCAAATAATAATTATTAGATTATTTATCCCTCATTGTTTCCAAAGCAAGCTTCACGAGCTTATGTATTGATTCACTTTGTTAATCCAGGTATTGTCTTATTTGTCCACCGAGAGGGGCTAGAGTAGTAAGTTGAGAGAGAAGTCATGGGTAGCAAACATAGGAACAACAACTCCCTCTGTGAGAAGTCAATGAAGATGGTGGTAAACATCATAAAACTGTCTTCCTTTTCTATTGCCAAGATGAGTCTGGGAACACCTAGTCCTCCAGTTGTCACCAAAAGCCTTGCCCATGTGACAGGCTCAGTTGTGGTTGCTAAAGAACCATTGCTGTCTCAAATTCCAGGAAGTCGAAGGTCCCAAGAGCCACAGGGAAGCTCAAACCTAACATCATTTGTGATGCAGCCAGATGAGGGGAATGGTTCTCCGCATGTGATGCACGAGCATAATAATAGTGTTATTGATGATTGGGCTTCTGAATTTATCAGAAAGGTACATGAGAAAAACCGCAATGATGCACTTGAGACGTCAAAACTCATTCCATACATACCACCTCCTCCGCCACGAGCAGTGATGTCGCTATCTTAACCTGTGTTTTTCAGTGTTTTCTTGTTATCATTTAATGTTTGGCTAGAACAGACTGCCAAATAAGATAATAGAACATAGTACAGGATCTTTCATATTATCCTTTTCTTGTTTGTGTTAGTGATCAGTGTATTCTGAAGTACAGATTCCCTCGTCTGTTTGTTGTATGCTTACCTTCTTCCTCAAGGGAAAGGGGTCAGGGTTGAACCGGAGCTTATATCCTAATATGGCCAAAGCCTGTGCGTTGTTTAGGATGCATATCCATTTAATGGCTCATCAATATTTGTGTGGCATCCTCTAAAGAAACACGGATGCCTGTAAAATATGCTTTCATATAATTATTGCTGGGTTTGTCATGATGGGATCTTTTAACAACATGCTATATTCCTGGTTAGTTTATAATCATGCAATGTCTTATTTTTACTTTTATTTTTATATAAAAAAAGAGACTCATGCGGTTTGTCGTGAAAGAAAGTCAAGCAGCTTCTTCTGTGGGGAGAAGCATAGCAGTTGTTGCAATAAAAGTTGAAGATGACTTTGATTGTGCTGTGAGACCATATATATTAGCGTGCCTGCTTAAATTAATGTCACAGCACGGGTTTATCAGGAGTCTGGAGATGAGCTCTGAGAGTTGGAAAATAAGCTGGCCAGCCTATTCACTTGATCAGGAGAAGTGATGGATTTGAGTGAGGGATGATGTACTAATCCTAGTACAAATATCGGTGGTGTTGCTGCTGATCTGAGCACCACTTTGGCAGTTATTCTGATGTGAAATGGAAACAAGTAAGAAGAATAACAATCATTCATGCGATGTCATAATTGCTGACAAACTTGGCGATCGAGATGCCTAACTATATCTTTGGTTGAATTAAAAAACCGCACAATCAATTATTAATGCAGAGAAGCTGATAAGATTTTATTCATTCAAGGGAAAGGGTATTCTTTAGGAGGACTCACCCTGTTGATCACGCAAATAGCAGCAGACCAAGGGAGAGAGATCTGGAATCCAATACTTATTCACCTTTTGAGCTATGTATTCAAAAGGATCTTTGTGTCGTGGCAGTGAGTCGCGTAGTGTAATGGGGAGGGCATATATTTTCCGCGTGAACTAAGCCAATCATCTTGAAAATCTGTCTCAATAGTTGAAATGTGATCTTTTTATTCATAGCTTTTCTCTTCCAACATTGCATCTTTTAGTGGAGTCCGTAAAATGATGCGACTATCTCCATGAGGATAGGCAGGCAGCCAGCCAGCGAGTGCAGATTCTTTTCCATACGATCATTAACAAACTCTCCTTTTCTTTGTAGCAGATGCACTGTGGACTTGTTGTGTGCACTCAATGTGTCTTTTTTCTTTTTCTTTTTTAATTTCACCCTTTTAAGATAACAATTAGGACCAACTTTAGGTTATATTGTCAAGGGAGGCCAAAATTAAAAGACAGAGGAATGAAATAAAAAAGAAAGTGAGTAAAATTAATAGGTGGTGGTTTCACGGTTTATGCAAAGAATTTCATTTACATCCTTTTAGTTTTCTAATGATATCTTTTCAGTCCCTAAAAAGTTTAAAAATTCAATTTTTATACAAAATTTTATTTCCCTTATTTACCAGTCCCTAATTAAAAAAGAAGAAATAAATAATGGTGAAATTTTGATTCTCGCCATATAAAAAAGGTTGATGTTGGTGTATACAAGTTTCATTGAACGATAATAATTTATCTTATATGTTATTTTTTATTTTTGAAATTGTTTAAAAAAATATATTTGACTTGGAAAATTTTTTGAGTTTCTAGTTAAAATATTTTAGACCAATATTTTGGTTGTTTTAAGGCTTTAAGAGGTTTTTATGAGTTTCTAAGTTGTTTTGTAGGTTTTTTTATATTAAAAAAAAATTAAAAAAGAATTAAAATTAAAAAATACCGACTTTAATTTTTCAATGAGCTGGATTGAGAGAAATTAAAGATGTAAATTATAAGTTGTTTGTCATCCCTTAGATATAAAAAATTAGTTGGGCAAAGAACATATCATCGGTTTAGCCATTTAGAACTTTTAATATTTTTATTTATTTTTTTAAAAATAAATGGATTTGTAGCTAATTATACTCTAATGCCATAACATCCTTTTCTTTTTCCTCTAGCTAAAGCAAATTCCTGGAAATACTGAAGGTCCCTTCATTACTCTAAAAATAGGGCCTTGTACCCTTGCTTTACCTCGGTGGCTGCATCCCATGAAATTTACCTGAAAAATAGTTATTCACCGGATAGGTGGCTCATGTTTTTCCACGAGATTGATATATTTTTTTTTAATTTAAAAAAGTAATATTCAAGCACTGTTAGTTTAAAAGCTAAAATAAATCTCACTACTCGGTATTATATCTTGGTATGGATGTTTAATTAAATCGATTAGCTAACAAAATAAAAAAACCAGTGAAAAATTAAATTAAGATGAGAAATTAATTAAATTGATTTTTAAAATCATAAAATCTTGCTGGTCTAGTTTGATTTTGATTTTACAATTGAAACCGACCGAACCAAATCAACCATAAAATAAAAGACTCATAAATCTACAGTTAACCTAACCCTAGTAACATTACACGAACCCGCCGCCCTTACCGGAGAGTATTTCGCCTGCTTCCTTTCCCTTTCAATTTTCATCCCCTCTGCCCCTGCATCTATCTCTTCTCTAGCCGATCAAAAACCCACATCTCCATCCTTCATTTCTGCGCAAGCCGTTGCGAATCTTGCGATCCTCCTCCTCTATACTTGCGGCAGAAGGAGAGGGCTCTTCCATTAGAGAAAAGACGGCAAGGTAAAGTTTATCCCTATGTTAATTCTGGCCTTCGTGTGCCTGTAACATTTGTTTCAAACTTTCATGGTTGTTTGGCCTTCCTATTACTACTTCCTCGCTCTCACCTCTGCTTCTCCTTTTTCTATCCTCTTGCAGCTAGGGCTTTTTTGTATCTTTCTTCAGGTTCGTCCCCCTCTCCCCCGCCCTCTCTCCTTTCTCTTGTTTCAGTCATGCCTTCTGTCTTATTAGATTTCATTAGTACTACTGATGTTCTGTTGATTTGTGTTGATTTTGAGTTCTTGATTGCTTTGTTTAGCATTGTTAACTTTAATATGTGGTTTTGATCTGTATTATCACCTATCAATCTGTTTTATCTTGATTGCTAGTGCCTTTTATTTGCCTTGGAGATTCATAGACGAAGATCTGTTAGCTTATAATTCATCTATATGCTTTTAGCATTTTGTTGCTGTTTTATGGATAGACTTGAGTTGGTAGAAGATTGCGCACCTATCAATTCTGGCAGTATGGCTGATGTAGTGGGACAATGGATAGGTTACAAAGTTCACTGCAATGTGAAATCATGGTTTTCGGGTGTTATGTTAGCTTTATAATAGGTTCAAGTTTACTGTTGATTTTGTTAGCTTCATGATTTATTGAATTTTTAGACATTGATTGCTCTGTTCAGTTTAAATTATTGTGTGTTTTTGCAAAACCTTTCCCATGGAAATATTCGATTTTCATGTATGATCTGCTATAAAACATTGTTCCATTACAGTGTAATTATATGAACCTACCATGATGCTCAACTTCTGCTTGATTCACCAGAAGGCTTTTTTCTTGCTTTTGCATTAAGTGGGTGAAATGAATAGTGGGAAATTGGGCAGAATAGTGGGCTTTTTTCTTGCTTTTGCAATTGGAAATAATTCAGATACTGCTAATTAAAAATGCAATCCAAATGATTTCATAAAAAGAAAAGAATGAATAAAATCATCATCCACAGGGGAAGGATATATGTATATGTGTGTGTAATCAAAGAAGAAAAAAATCAGATACTGCTAATTCACTAATGCAACTAAGCAAAACAGATCAGATTTAGATCAAATTAATAATAAACACAAAAATCTGATCGAAAGTTTCAAAATTCAAAACTACCAAAATCACATCTCAGAAACCTTAATCTTAGAAATAGATTTGCGGATTTCATAAAAAACATGATAGATACACCAATGAAACGGAATCAGTTGAGCTTAATAATTTTCGATAATCAATAAAGAAAAACGAATGAAACATTGATGAATAAATAAAAGGATTGATTAGATCTGAACCAACAATTACTAGCTGCATAACGTACAAACAAATCCAGTAGTGTTCTCAAGATTCAAACCTGCGGATGATTGATCTCAAAACGATGCTGTTATTGGGATCAAAAGAGCTCTACCTGTCACTCGACTTGAATGCCAAGAGAAAAGGAAATGTTTTGGCTTTCACGATCGGGCATCTTTGTATTTGTATAGGAGAAAACAAGAGATTGTCTGATTTATAAATGGAAAGTGAAGAAACCCTGTTTTTGTCTATGTGTTTCAATTACTTCACCAAATGAGTCCTATAAAATGAATTTATTTGGACAAAAATGGGGTTTCTTTACTTCCCATGTATAAATCAAACAGTCTCCTCGTTTTCTTCTATACAGATACAGAGACACCCGATCGTGAAAGCCGAAACATATTCCTTTTCTCTTGGCATTCAAGTGAAGTGACAAACAGAGCTCTTATGATCCCAATAACGGCATCGTTTTGAGATTGATCATCTGCAGGTCTGAGTCTTGAACACAATTGGATTTGTTTATATGTTATGCAGCTAGTAATTGTTGGTTTAGATCTAATCAATCATTTTATTTATTCATTCGTTTTTCTTTATTGATTATTGAGAATTATTAAGCTCAACTGATTTCTTTTCATTGGTGGATTTATCTGGTTTTTTTTTTTTTTTTTGTGAAATCTGCAAATCTATGTCTAAGATTAGGATTTTTGAGATGTGATTTTGGTAGTTTTGAATTTTGAAACTTCCGATCAGATTTTTGTGTTTATTATTAATCTGATCTGTTTTGCTTAGTTACATTAGTGAATTTGCAATATCTGAATTTTTTCTTCTTTGATTACACACACATATACATATATCCTTCCCATGTGGATGGTGATTTTATTCATTCTTTTCTTTTTATGACATTATTTGGATTGGCTTTTTTGGACAACGAACAACAAAATTTTTCTTGACTTTATTTATTTTTCTTGGTAGGAGAAAAGAACGGTTTTGATTACAAAATGCCTTCTCAAAAAATTGAAACTGGTCATGAGGACACTGTCCATGATGTGGTAATGGATTACTATGGAAAGCGGATTGCAACTGCCTCATCGGATCATTCAATCAAAATAATTGGGGTTAACAACAATACTTCTCAACATCTTGCAAATCTGACTGGGCACCAAGGCCCAGTTTGGCAAGTAGCATGGGCTCACCCGAAATTTGGTTCTTTACTTGCTTCTTGCTCTTATGATGGCCGAGTCATAATATGGAAGGAGGGTAATCAGAATGACTGGACCCAGGCTCATGTTTTTGAGGATCACAAATCATCTGTCAATTCCATTGCTTGGGCACCTCATGAACTGGGGCTTTCTTTGGCATGTGGTTCATCTGATGGGAATATATCTGTTTTTACTGCTCGTGCTGATGGCAACTGGGACACATCAAGGATTGATCAAGCTCACCCGGTTGGTGTAACCTCTGTTTCATGGGCTCCATCCACTGCACCTGGTGCCCTTGTTGGTTCTGGTTTGCTTGACCCTGTGCAGAAGCTTTGTTCAGGTGGCTGTGATAATACTGTCAAAGTGTGGAAACTTTACAACGGGAACTGGAAGCTGGACTGTTTTCCAGCTCTCAACATGCATACTGATTGGGTGAGGGATGTTGCTTGGGCACCCAACTTGGGCCTTCCCAAGTCTACCATTGCTAGTGCCTCACAGGATGGGAAGGTTATTATATGGACTGTGGCAAAGGAAGGTGATCAATGGGAAGGTAAGGTTTTACATGACTTCAAGGCTCCTGTCTGGAGGGTCTCCTGGTCCTTAACTGGAAACATACTGGCTGTTGCTGATGGGAACAACAATGTCACGTTGTGGAAAGAAGCTGTAGATGGGGAATGGCAACAGGTGACAACTGTTGATGCCTAGAACTTGTGATCTTAAAGCTTTTACTTGTAAAACTAGATCCTGCTTTGATTCCATGATAATCCAATGCTTTGGAGCTCTTATCCCTTTAACCTCTCCCCACCCCTGAACATTTATTCTATATTTTTTATTATTGTGTTCTATAATTCTGGATGCCGATTTTTGAACTTAAGTCTTGATTATTGTGTGCAATTTGTAACATTTTTTCTTACTTGGATGCATGGAATATTACTGTTTGGTTATTATTTTCTCTTGCTAGATGGATACCTTGACTACATTGTTGGAAGAGTATGATTTTATTGCTGTTCCCCTTCGTTCACCTATACATTTGCTACTTCATTTTGGCCATTTGTTTGATTAGCCAGAATTTGACACCATGTAACTATTTTCGCGTATTAAATTTGTTTTTATAAAAAGTAGTTAAGAGATAGAAACCAAAGCTGAGGACTGTTATGATATTCTTGTTCATGGTTCCTGAGTAATGTCAAATGGACTAGTATATTCCATTAAAACCCAAACTATGTGGTTATGGTTCATACGCAGTGAGTGACCCAAATAACCATCACACTTATAGATGTACAGTTGTTTGTCCATGGTGGTCCCCAGTGTTAAAAAAAACTGATTAATTGAGAATAAAAAACAAATGAAAAATTAACTGAGAAAACGGAAATTAAATGAAAATTTGATTAAATTGATTTTTAAAACTATAAATTTTAACAGGTTCGATTTGGTTTTGGTTTTGAATCAGAAACCAACACAAACTGAGCCGGCAAAAAGCCAAAAGTTGAAAAAACCTTGAGGTATTAGTAGTTAAATTCTATCCTAACCCAAACAATTAACATAACTTCTCTGCCCCTTACAAAAAGCCGCCGATGCGTTGCCCCGATAAATTCCCAATCATTCTCTCAATTAATTTCCAATCTAACTCTCCTAGTCCTAGTTTCCCTTTCAATTTTCAACTACCCTGACGTCTGTGTTTGTCTCACGTAAATTCTAGCCAAACACGAGCCCATCTCTCACTCTCCCTAGCTTTTCCATTCCTTCATTTCCCTTTCAATTATCATCCACTTTGCCTCCTGCATCTGTCTCTTCTCTAGCCGAAGAAAAACCCGCATCTCCACCTCCTTGGCTTCTCTCTTCACTTCTGAACAAAAATCCAGACAAAACGAAACCCACAACAGCCAAAAGCTGCTTCTGTACAAGCTAGTTGGTTTCCTTCCATTACTGATGTTTTGAATGAGTCACAGGGGAGAAGAAGAATGAAGAGATTATTGCCAAGGTCACAAACTGGAGCACTGGCTAACAACACCCGTCTCTGAGGAGCCCACAATATACTCCTTTGAAGAGCCTTCTGGGCGAGGCAAGCATGAAAACAAAATCCAAGCCACTAAATGCTAAGGAAATCCATGTTGAAAAGGATGGCCTCGCAGCTAAATATAACAGTGCTTTGCCTGTTCAAAAAAACCTATTAATAAAATCTATTAATTTGATGATTAGGTTCCGGTTTTAGAGCAAAAAAACCAAATTTAACCTAATCAAACTGGTTCAATTTGAACTAGAATTTGGTTTGATTTGAATTTTTAAAAATTTAAATTACTTGATTTGGTTAGTTTTTATGATTTAAATCGAATCGAACTGAACCATGAACAGGCCTAGACTTTGCTGCGTATAATAAAATGGTTTGATTTAATTATATAATAAAAAAATAATGACAATAAATGTATTAAATTTAAAGAAAAAAGTCATAATATGAATATGGCCATGACTTTTAAAAAATATTGCCAATAAATAAATAAATTATGAATATGAATTTCAAGATAACTAAATGTTAAAGAACAAGATAAAAACAATAAAAAATAATATAAAAAAAAGCTCTAAACTAATCTCAATCAGCATTATAAACTCATAATTTGAGTTATGAGGTCAAGCCATCATCATAAAAAGCAAATAAAAAAAATAAAAAAGCTCAATATTTTATAAATCTAATATTGACGGTTGAAATTAAAAAAAAATCAGTCTAAAACAAAAAAATTAATAGCAATCCAGCTTAACGTTTCATACTTGTGACTCGGGATCACAACATTGAAAAAAATTACGAAACTCAATTCTTAAACAATTCAATGTTAAAAGGTAAAATTAAAATAAATTTAAAAAAGGATCTAAAGGGCAAAAAAAGAAGATTAAAAGAATGAGGACCAAATTTGATGTAAGAGCAAAATAAAATGCAATGATATAAAAGCCCCAAACCAACTTGACTTGGCATGGAAAATTCATGACCGGATCATGAGGTTTGGTTTTACTCATAAAAAAATAAAAAATAATAAAGAAGTTTAGTTTTCGATAAACTCAATGTTAAAGGATAATATTAAAAAACAAATAGTGTAAAAAATATTTTAAAAATAATTTAATGTCAATCTATATTAACATTTTATACTCGTGACATATGTTATAAAACTTGGATCACCGCACTGAAAAAAACTAAGAAGCTAAATTCTTAATAAATTTAATGCAGAAGCATGAAATTGAAAAAAAAAAAAAATTTCAAAAAACAAACCATGGGAAAAAATAATTAAAAAAAAACAAGGATCAAATTTGACATAAAAATAAAATGATGAGCGTTGAGATTGAAAAAAAAATTAGAAAAGGATTTAAAGAAAAGAAATAACAATGAAAAGAATAAGTATAAAATTTGATATAAAAATTAAATAGTATCAAATGGTAATGGATGAAAATAAAAAAGAAAATAAAAAATATTAAAAAAATAAAAAACAATCAAAAGAATGAGGACTATTATTGAAATAAAAACATAATTTGAGGATAATTTTTAATTTTAGTTGGTTCAAACTGATTATCGAGGAAATGAGAAAAAAAAAACAGAGGGATAAAAAAAATTCAACGTCAATGAAACCACCAAGACTCATTGATCACTTGCAACCTTATAGAATTTGTCGACACTCAACATTTTCAATGACATGGAAGTTAGAGATATTTGGCTATTTGGAGATACACCTGAAAAAACATTAATCGATCAATAATAGAAAATTCTACAGAACTAAAGAAAATAAATAAAACAAAGTTTATACCAAACTGTAATAACCCAAAAGAGTAGGATCAAATTAAGAAAAATAAATTAAGGGACCAAATGAAAGTTTTGTGTACCTTTATGAAAAGTTTGTGTTATGTTAATTTTGGTCCTTCATCTTTTATTATTTTTAATTTTGGTATAAAACAAAGTTTTATACCAAACCATAATAACCCAAAAGAGTAGGATCAAATTAAGAAAAATAAATTAAGGGACCAAATGGATGTTTTGTGTACCTTTCTGAAAATTTTGTGTTATGTTAATTTTGTTCCTTCATCTTTTATTTTTTTTAATAGTAACCTAAAACTCTATTTTGTAAATTTGATCTTTAATTTAGTATTGGAATGTTGTATTTCAACATATTCCTACCATTGATCATTTGCTTTCTATTTTGTTTTATTGATTGATTGATGACTAATGCTAATTACTATCATGATTTCAATATCTGTAATACAACTTCATGCTCAATATATACATTTGTGTATGCATAGAATAAGGATTTTTATGGTATGATATTATTGTGTTTTATTATTATATTGTATTGTAATGTATTGTGGAGTAAAAATAATATTTAATAAATGATTAAAAATTGATAATACTTGTGTTATCTGAGAAATTTTGGATGATTTGCATTATAGATATGATTATAGGAGTTGTTTCTATTGAGTTTTTATTTTCCAAGCGAATTCTTAGGTTTGTGTTGATGTTGTAAATTATAAGGAAAAAACATTTAGGTTGAATCTTTTTATTACATTTAACACATTGGTTCTAGTCAATATAAGAAATTTCATAGTAAAGACAAAAGTTATTGTTAAAGAACATGAACAATAGACATCTAGAATTATTTCTCTATCTATAATGATGGAGATTGTTGTGGCACGCAAGATGGTAAATAGTAAATCTATCTCTTAAATTGATGGGGTTTTAAGATGTATTAAAGATTGTAAAATTATAATTTTGAAGGGTCGCTACCTACTATTTTGGTTATTAGAAAACTTATTGGCTCACAAGTATTTGGGTAAAGGGACTAATTATACATTAAAAATACACATCACCCAAATGCACTCTACATGTGATAAACTATATTGATAATTGATTATTTTTTTGAATAATATTTTTATTCACTAGTATCTCTAATACTTGGAACACATCCTCCTAAGTAAAGAGGTCTATGCCTTATCAAATTAAAACATAATTATTTGAAACCTCAAATTTCAATGTTGTATTTATTCATACTTTGTATCATTAATACTTAAGTATATATTTTACAATGTAATTTATACCCTCAAATATTAAATTTTACATTTAGCTTCTAACATTTATCTTTATTAATTCATTTAATTTAATATTGTGAATATGGATTACATCATAAAATTCATATCCTAAATATTAATTAAACAAATTAACTTCTGTGGTGTTTTAAAAATTTTAATCAAATCCTAATAAATAATCATAAACTGGTTATAATATTCTTTGATTGATTTTTGTATTTTTCAAAATATGATGAAAATAAAAATTTTATTTTTATAAAATATGCATCAATTTTTTTTAGAATTTAGTCGTGTGCACATAAATAAAACATATTTTTTGAATAAGGAATTGTTTTTGTATTTTTTTTAAATTTTAAAGAAAAGTAGATATTTTTAATACTAAGTCAGTATTTTATAATGTAAATTTACAGGTCAAATATTAAATGAAAAGGTAGGAAAACACATGAGGGACTCACAAATAAATTTAAGAGTCTTTGAATTTTTTTAGAATTTTAAAAAAATCATTTGAGATCTGTTCACTATAAAAAAATAAAAATTAACATTGCTGGAAAATCAGTAGAGCGTGTTTGTCAAACACACTCTTAACTAAAAATCTTAAACTTAAAAATATCTTAAGATTTTGTTCACCAAACATACTTTAAGAACAAAATATTGTGTTTTTTTTCTTTAATAAAAATTGAACTTGCCAAACCTGATCTTAAGCTAATAGAGTTAGTCCACCACATCGGCTGAGAGCTTCATGACTCAAAACCGAAACCTAAAAATACAGTCTAAAAATATAAATAAAAAAATAAAAATCAAATGAGGGTATTTTTTTTTATTGAATCTCTTTAAGAACAGTGAAGAACAATATAAAAAATCCAAGAGCATGGATTTTAATTTAAACAAGATTATGTCAAATTAATTAAAGGCATAAGGACATGTAAAAATATTATTATAACAAAAATATGAGGCTGGATCATCATGATGAACACTCAATCATCACAATTAATTAATTTTATTCAAAAAATAAAATGAAAGAACTGAAGATTAAATGTCATGATTTTGGTGTTTTTAAGTTATTAAGACTTTAGATTAATGATCATCAAGGATGCGCACATATGTAAGAAGCAATAAATGATTAAAAAGACATGTAAATTAAGGGTATAAGGCAATCTTTAACTTATAAACACCAAACCCAGAAAGCATAAAAACCTAAACACCTAACAATAAATCAAAACCTATAAAAAGGCATAAAAAGTCTAGCAAACAGTTTAAACCTAGTAACCAGAGCTTAATTATGTTTAACGTAACTTACTTGAACCATCAAAACAATAAGAAATAAAAAAAAAAATCAATGGTAAACAACAAGCAAAACCAAAATGTATCCCTTTCCGTATAAACAATGTTTTGTTGATTAGATTCATTGTACCTAAGTTTAAACATTATGTTTACATCTTTAAAAAATTCAGTAAACTAATATAAAATAACATAAACTATAATAACATCAATACTTAACACATCTAGCCATGACTTCAAAAATATTTAACTAAATACCCAAACATATAAAACAACATTATGCATTATCATATATCATTCTATTATCATATTCTAATACATCAAAACAAGGCAATTAAACACTATTTAATTATATACAAATTATATTCAAAGCATGCTTAAACAAAAAAATATTTGAATAGGAATTTAAAAAACAAAATAAAAGGGGAAATGGTGTGCACATTCGATTACACCATCTCATCAAAACTTAAAATATACATTGTCCAATAATAATATTTCTTAACTAGGGATTTCTAAACTAACTTTTGACTTGTAATGGTGGCTTATTAAGGGTTTTATATTGTTTTTCTTATCTTGTTAATGGTTTGGCTAAAGATTTTTGGGTTTGGCAGTGTAAGGATATGTGTTTTCCAGGTTCCTTCTCCTTCTTTCCAAGTTAATCTTAAATTTGCATTGCCTTTCAATTTTAAATTTTTTAGGATATAATTGAGTTTTAAATTTTATCCAAGATTCTAATTTGATTTCTTCATATGTTTAAATCTTTTTTTAGCTGATTCTTGCCAAACCAAATTACAGCAAGAGAGATGAAGTCCAATCTTTTATCTAAGAATCATGAAATGTTTTCTTTTTAGATTATGTGTTTCAATTATTATGATATTATTGTCAAGTATTAGTATTAACAATTCCACTTTGCTTGGATAGTTGGGTAAATAAAGATTAATTTTATTGGCATTTTTTTTCTTCTTTCAATTATGTAGCTAAACAAGAGAGATTCAACGTGAACAAGCCATTATATATTGGGTTTCTGATACAAAGTGGACTCTTAACTGATATGTACATAGGCTTGCTAATGGTTAGGGAAAGTAATCTAACAAAGGTAAAAGAGCAAGTTCTCAAGAAAAAAAAAAATTAATAATGTAAATACCCAACAAAAGATAGCAACTTACAAACCTATAATAATAATGATAATAATAAAAAACTATCTTAAGCCTTAGAAAAGATAACATATTCATTAACAATGCAAGCAAAGTAGGGCATGTGCTAGTGGAGGAATGGAAAAAGAACATGCAGTGGTAGCCTATTTACAAAATCTTGTCTGCTAAAAAAACAACAATGGAGAATGTTTAGAATGAATTGATGCAAAATTAGTATAATTCTATGGAAAGCAAAGAATTTTTCTGTGATTCCCTAATCGCAGTCTAATAATACCATCTATAAGATCATGTATGCTTCCTCGACTGACAAGTAATTTGTAATCTTCCTTAGCCTACCCTTTTAATGGCGTCGAATTGTATCTTTCAGAAGGTTTTTCTTTAACAGTAACATATTCTATACCTTTTTATTGAAAATGAGAAATTCTAACAAAACTTATCTCTTGGCCTGCATGGAAACATCAAAAAAAGCTAATTAAAAAATAAATATTCTCTCGCAAGAAATGATAATTCCCAGAAGATGACTAAAGTTAACACCCAATAAATGCTAAGCAGCAACAGCACAACATGCACGCATCTGGATTCTCAGATAAAGCGTGCCCTGTCCCGTCCCGAGGCATCAAACACTACAGCGAACAACCACCCTTGATCCACTAGTAAGGACCGCATCCATTCAATCCATGTTCGTCGAGCCACTGTGTGCCCACTCACACCAATAATAATAATAAAGACAAAAAGAGCATCCCCACCACTACCCCAACTTGATTTTTTGGGCCATAAAGCAATGGAAACCACACCATTTGTGGTTGAGGAGCAAATCAAGAGATATCAGCAATGAACAGAAGTGCCTGGCTTATTTATTTCCAGTCATGTCGAACTCGTACTAGCTAAAAACAGTCACAGAACCAAGAGGAATCTATCCAAAAGATAATAATAACATAAACCAACAAAATTCCTTTTCAGGTCTGTACATTAGCAAAGGATAAAAATCTCAGTCACCTAATTTAACCTTATCTTATCTACCCTATTTCTTCTGATTAATTATGAACCAGCCCTCCCTTGTTATCCTTCCTCAAGCAACAATAATGGTGTTATCACCATTTTTCATACTTGACATCGCCTGGAAAGCTGAAGACCTTGATGTTGATTCCCTCTGAACAAATGGTGAAGACAGTTTGAGTGACAGAGACGATGAATCAGCAGTTGGCTTCAGATTTAAGTTAAGATCAGGCATTGCTGGAGTACAAACAGCTGGAACGACGGCAACTGGGCGGACTAGATTTATTGAGTGGTTAATGAATTGATGGCCTTGTCCAAGTGATTGGCTCTCCATCATTGGGTTCTCAATTTGGAGAGGCAGCACAGGGGGGTTGACAGTTCTTGTTCTTATAGGGATCGACGGCACCCCAGAGAAATTGGTGATGCTGTTGGCTTGCAGTGGTGGAGGTGGCAGTGGATTTGACGGAGATGCGTGGTTGTTGATATTGCTGTCCTGGCGATGAGCCTGCTGCTCTTCCTTTGGCAATGAAGTCACCTGATAAAAGTAAAGACCAAGACGATGCTCAAAGCTTTTTACCAATTGCTTGGTGAAGAAAACAAGGGACATGGAACAAAATGCACGATTGTAAAGAAAAAACAACTGATAGTAACAACTGGTAAAATTACCTGGGCAAGCTCAAAGTCAACAGTTTCAGTTCCAAGGGAAAAAAAAATGATCACTTTCATATCAGTATTGCTTTTCTAGTTGATCTCAACAACCAAGAAAATATTTTATAAAAAACTAATAAAATTTTGCACAAATAATGTCAAGGCTTAAGCATTCTTAAATTCTTTTCTTTTTTTTTCCGGGTGGTGTTGATATCTACAACTGACTTGGATTAAGATCTCCAATCAACCAAATCCATATTCATTTATTCATCTCGATTAGAATCAAGATTGTCTGGTTTAAGAGAAATCAAACACAAACCAGATTGATACACAAAGCCTTAAAACATTCAGTGAATCAAAACCTAAGAGATTCAAGATTAGGATTGATATCAAGTTTCTATGATTAAAATATCTAAACAAACCAACTCAATACACAAAGGCTTAGAACAATTCAGTTGATGACAAAGCACAATAGCATGGATGGGATGGGATGTGATGCGATGTTGCTACCGTATCGGCGGTGATATCAAAGAGACTGGTCCGGCGGCGACGGCGATTGACATTATTGAGGCGGAGAAAATGCTTCTGAGCATGACTAGCAACCTGAGTTGGAGTTCGAGTTTTGACAAAATTGCGAGAAATTCCTCTCCAATCTCCTTTTCCCACTTTCTGCAATCCAAAAAGGAATCTCCGGTGCTCCTCCTCTGTCCATGGCACTCCTGTTTCACAATCCACACGATCACAAAAAACACCCCAAACAATCGTTTTCTTCTTATCCAAACAAACAAAACAGCAGAAATATTAATTAATCTGCGTATCTAAAGGTATCCAGCAAATCCCAATTAATTAATTAGACACACCAACGCATATCAAGGATTAATAGAGCGATTAATCAGAGAACAAAACACAAATCTCAGATCAACCAATAAAAAAGTCTATAGTTTAGTATCACACAACCCACACGCAGACTATCAAAAAGATCGAAGAGAAACCTCGCTTTCTTTCACTACGTCTTCCAGAGGCAGAAGAAGAGCG
>NW_011499877.1:1217288-1284259 GCF_000495115.2 Populus euphratica | reverse complement strand
AAGAGCGGTGAACGGTGTCATCTGCAGACATGTAACCAGAAACAGCAGCACCAGCATCCTCCTCCTCATTATTATTATCATTGTTCGTATTAGGCGTCATCTCCTTGTAATACTGATACTCGGATACATTATTCAAACTCACATTCCTCCTAAAGTTATCAACCACCACTCTGACCCCAAACAACCTGATCTCCTTCGGCTTCGTCTCCGCCGCTCCTTCACCACAGCTAACGGTGGAGCTACTCCCGGTCACCATCTCTAAATCTAAGCGAAAACAAAAACGTCAACAGCTTTTCTCTTCTTTCCTAGTAGAGCTAAACAAGACAGGGTGAATTCAACAAGTGGAGAGGGGTTGAAAAGGAGCCCATGTGTATGCTTGTTATATAGGACATGTTTTTCAAAACCGAGGCTATGGGAAGCGTGCCACTTGTTTTTTCCTGTTTTATTTTTGGAAAACAAAATAATAAAAAAGGAAATAGGAAAAAGCTCGCGAGGTTTCCTCGTTGTTATCTCTGATCTGATCTGATGATGATGATGATGATGCGGATTTTAGGCAAGGTTTCGGAGTGTTTAAGAATCTGATGTTAAGTCTCTCTCTCTCGATATTTAATGATTTAATTAGGGCTCGTTTCCTCTTCTTTTTTCGCCGGTATTTAATAATTTAATGAATTAATTAATTATCCGTCAGAATCGGGAATAAAAGTGGTTTAATTTGTCATCGACAATTTTGTCTCAAATATTTGTTTCCTTAATTTCTCATCTGATATATTCTTTTGATTTTTTCGGGAAATAAAAAAGGAAATAAATTCTTTCGAATTTCCTATTTCAAATTATATTACTTGCACGACAAGAATCAGAATAGATATAACTTCGATGACTCTCACGTGGGAATATTTATCTCCCACACGGGGGAAAAAAAGAAAAAAAAGGAAAGCAGCTAGATTTTGTGCAAGGTTCTAAAACATTATCAGGAAAATCTGGTTTCTTGTTTTATAGAAATAGAATTGTATGAGGTGGCGCGTGTAATTGTGTGCTTAAACAGTGTTCCTAAATAATCTGGATTTTTTTATGAGTAATTTTTTTATGTGTTAATTTAAAAACAATTTTAAAAAATAAAAAATATATTATTTTAATATATTTTTAAATAAAAATAATTTTAAAAAACATATCTCCAACACCTTTTTTTTTTCAGTCTTCTTAATTGCCTTAAATTTTATATCCTATTGTTTTTTTTATTATTATTGGAGGCCCAATGGATCTGTGACCATGTAATAATGGTGATGTTCCTTTCCATATATATAAGATTTTTCTCATAGTAATATAAATTCTTAAATCGAGGCTTGGCTAGCTTGTATCACACGAGTATAATTTTGTATTTTTTTTAAAAAAAGATATTATTTTAACAGTTTAATATCGTGGTAAAAGTTATTTTAAAAAATATTTTTAAAAGATATTAAAATAATATTTTTTATTTTTTAAAATTTATTTTTAATATTAACACGTCTAAATGATATAAAAATAAAAATAAAAAAATTTAAAATAAATATATGATAAAAAAAACTCAAATTTTATTCTGAGGACGCGAAAACAAAATGTAAATCACGACAGCATTGACCAAATAAAAGACTTTGAGAATTTAAAATAAATCAACGCGGGTCGCTAGCTTGGCTTCCTTGAAGGAACCAAGGAGAGGCAGTAAAATGGAAGTCTTTCTTTACAATATATTTCCATCAGAGACCATTTCGTAGTTACTCTGCTGCCTCTTTCATAGTACGGGCTGCTTGGGGCCCCGAGTTCACGTAGTCTTCACTTCACATAATGGAAGTGAAGAGGCGATGCACATGGTGTCCTGCTGGAGGGATTTCGAGGAAATATATAATATCTCATCCAATCCCTTTCTTCTTCCTGGTCAACCTAATATTGTCTGTGCCACTTGACCTTCTTTTCCTTAAAAAAACCCATTTTCTTGTTGATTAGGCATTCTTCAAGATGATCCAAATGGGCAGCATCTTCTTGATTCCGGACTTCCCCCGTAAAAACAAGATGCCAGCCCTGCCCTTTCACATACTATGCTTTCTTGTAAAAGCACCCTCCAAAAGTGCGGTCAATATGGGTTGAGTAAGAATATATTGATGGGTTTTTTCATCTTTTTCCTCTCCTGTCGTCGGAGGAGAGATGGGGCGTGTGGACCATGCATGAGGCATCGCGCATCCACTTTCCATCCAATTTGAGAGAAAGGAAGAGGATTGTTTAGTTTACTGTTAACATGGGATTTCTCCTTTGTACAAACACCTTTCATGGTGGGTTGTCTTGGGAGGATAAGCCAAGATAACGTTGGTGGTGGGGTTCCACTGTCACTTCTGTGTTTCCATCTCCCAGCCATTTAATTTGACTTTTATAGCCCAGTTGCATTTACTTTCTCCAATTCCTCGTTGAGAGAAGGAAGCCTCTTCCTCTGCTTCATTGATCTTTAGGAATCTTTTTGGGTGTCTTTATCACATCGAACCTACCTAAAATAAGTAGTCATGTCAAAAAGATGGAGCATGGGAGGAGAATTATGCTCTCAATGTCACCGTCGAAGCTGCCAACCACTTCTTTTCCCACTCTTGCAAAAACCAATTAGCTAGATTGCTTTACATAATAAGCACGGCAGAGGTGAATAACATTGCACCATTTCCATGATGAGCTAGGGCTAGCTATTCATGTGAGAACAACTTTCATGTATCATGATCTTATTATCTTTGACCTCTTGCATGGTAATACTGTACGATAAAATCATGCTACATAATGAAAGATCAAGAGGACGTGGGACACGGCACACAAGAACCGTGCAGAAATTACTTAAAACGCGACAGTGCTCTTTTCCTCTCTCACACAGTTTTTTTTTTTTCAAGAAACAAAATGCACAGAGAATCGGCCACGAAAACTATGCAAGATTCTGCGAAATTACAGAGGCGATAGTGTTTATGACTGGCAAATCCTTGGCTTGGATATTGCGGGCTGCTTCTAGCTGCGTGGTGATCATATGTAGCCTTTATTGGCCCCCATCATCCATTATATATATTCTCTGTCGTGAGCACTTTTGCGTTTTGAGCATGTGATCCTAAAATGCCTCTCTGGATGAATCTCTGTCCCGAAAGTGTTTCCTTAGTGTCAAAGAAAATGCAAATGAGCCATCATAGTCGTCGTCGTCGTCGTCGTCATCATCATCATCATGCTAATGAATGTGAAAAAAGGTCATTGCAATCAGGGAATACAAAAGGTCGACACAGCACGCATTTTTGATCTACAGCCTCGAGAACATTGGGAAATGCAAAACCACGCATAACCACGCATGTTCAATTTACATCGTACTATAGATAGAGAAGACGAGATGAAAAGGTTAATGAGAGTACCTTTACCTTTGGTGGGGGCTTTCATTTGACATTGTTACTTTGAAAAGGTCAGCTCACGGCCCCTTCTGGCTAATTCATAGATCAATTATTTTTTAAGACTGTTATTGTAATTAATTTTTATTTTATAATATTAAGGTGATTGAAAATTAAATTTTAATTTTTTTTTATGATATTATCTTGATTTTATGATCTGAATTGCAAGTTTAACAAATTAATTTAAATTAATTTTATTTATTTTTTATTGAATATTTACTTAATTAAATTTTTTAATTTTTTTAAAAATAATTACATTAATCATTTTATAATCTGGTCAGTTTTTACTTTTCATTTATTATTTGAAAAATTACACTTTATATCCTTAATTTTAATAACCACTTAACACTTTACATCCTTCTATTTTGGTATGAAGAAATTCAACAAAAAAAATTATGTTATTTACATATTTGTATTTTTTAAAATGATTAAATTGCCATATTCAAGGAAGAAATTTATTGTTATATTCAATTTAATGATTAAATTAGCCCCAGTGCCTCAAAATAGCAAAAATACAACAATTTGATCATTACCAAACAAACCAAAACACACACGGCCACAACAACCAAGAATTTACAGCACACACATTTGAATTAATTAAATTTAAATCGTATAGTTATGGCAACTACTTGTTTTAATGTATGGCAAATTACTATAATGAGCAATAATAAATAATATTTTGTATTCTACCATGAAAAATTATATAAAATTATATAATGATAAACGATGTTTAAAACATGACTAATCATGTTAAACAAAAATTATAGAAGAGTTCAACTTGTAATCTTAAATTAGCGAAGGAACATGTTATTAGCACAACATTAGCATAAACATAAAATCTAATGTTAATTTAAGGTTTACACAACATCAGCAAAACAGCAACCTTATTGTTAATTTAAGAAACTGATTTCTACCCCATATTACTCTGCTAATGTTATTCCTAGAAAACAACAAAGAGATGGTATTCCTTGAATTATTCTCTCACATTCTCCAAATTACACGATAATTCAACATGTCAAACCCCCAGATTACACAGCAATTAGACATGAAAAAACCCTAAATTTATCGATTAGAGTTGTTATTCACAGTAATCATAATTCATAAATTTAAGGGTTTTCATGATTTCCATACAAAACATGCATAATTAGTATAAAAAATAGTTGAAACATTAGTAGAGCACTTAATATTGTTAGTAATCAAGCCACAAACCAATTTGTTAGGGTTTTAGCGCATGGGGACAGTAACCCTAATTGATAAATGTAGGGATTTTCATTATTTCAGTAAAAACATGCATAATTAATTAGTATAAAACAATAGCTAAAACATGTGGAGAACACTTAATATTGTCGAGAATCAAGCCAGGAACCAATATTTTAGGGTTTTTAGAGCTTCAGGATTAGCTTTGAATCAATTCAGAATTATTTAATATTTTTGTGTAAATCAAGTGCAAACAAACATTATTTTAACCATTTAACACTATTTAACATAAAATAAACGCACAGAGATGCCCATTCAAAATTGCATAAACAATTTACCTATACTTTTCTCCCTGTTCCTGCCGAGAAGATTAGATAAACAAACAAACAACAAGGGGTTTATACTTTATAGCTTAGCAAAGTCGCATGAACGGATTTCAATTAAAAAAAATTAAACTCGTTTGGGAATGCGTTTTTGGTGCTTGCATTTCTTGTAATTATTAAAAAAAAAGGCTTTCCCAATCCATTTCATTATACGTTTTCTTGTTTTATATTGCTGATAGAAAAACCAATTATAATATTATAAATAATAATATTTTTTTATTCCCTGTAGTAAGTTTCATGAAAATATATAAAATTAATCAGTGTGAATAGAATTTTCTTATCTCTTTATTTTTTTTATTTTTATATAAAATATTTGTAAGAAATAGAAAAATAAAGAAAAAGTATTTACTGATTGAAATGAAAATTGTTTCTAAAAAATGTGCCTTTTCTTATCTCTTTAAGTTTTTAAAAAAACTGAAAAATATAAAAAGAATTATTATTTTGCAATTTCTCTACGATAAAAAAAAAATAAGAATTTGACTAGGTTCACTTAACCTCTCGTGGCCATTTCTTTTACTATTAATTTTTTTTTAATCATTTTAAATGCAAGCCGAACAAAGTTCATGTTGTCAGTTTGAAAAGTTTTATATTCAATTAACATGCTGTCTTAAATTTTAATGGAAAATCATGCGAATCTTGTACGAACGGAGGCGACACTTTCTTTTGTCAGAACATGTTCGATAAACATTGTTAGAATTCGAATTCAAAAAACTATATCTTAAAATCAAATTATCTTAAGTCTTATGTTTTAATTACTTTTTGTTAAATATATGTTTATACAAGAGTCGTGATGTCCGGCCATATAGCATATTGATGGGTTATGGAAATTTTGAATAAAATCCCTAGATTAAAAAATATTTTAATACATTAAAAAAATATTTTAAAAAACAACTTTTATTACATTCTCAAATACATTATAAATCTACCCTGGGTTTAAAGGTCGTTAACTTGCGTTAAACTTAGCTTGTAACCCTCCAAATATGCTTCAACAAAATACAAGAGACGCAAAATGAAAATAAAGTTTCTTTTACATCTCTCACAGAAAAGACAAAGTTGCAGGCACCATGGATGTTCAACAAATAACTACAAAGAAGCTTATAAACATCTAACAGGAATGGAAACTCAGAAGAGCTTCCTTGAAGAAATTCATCCTGTGCCAAAAACTCCATGAAGCAGCATCAGTGTCCAACGCAAACATATTTTAACAATTCGAGGGAGCTCGCTTCTGCGAATGCCAATTTCATCTGTTGTCAACTGTTTAAACATTTTAGGGCAAAAATGCAAGAAACTGGAGATTCCAGCACTTCGTTTATTGATCAAATCGTTAACAATACATTCCATTCGACATGAGTGACAAATTCCCATTCATTAAAGTAAGAGAAATGCATTTGAATTAGCCAGCTACATTGCTTTGCCTCTCTATCCTCATGGAAGGCACCTCCTCTTCTTCTCTCTGCCTCTTCAAGTTGCAGCTACAATCAAATTAAATGTGGTTAGAAGTTAAAATCATGGGTCGCTAGGTCCTAGAGTTCAACTTATTCAAATAATTGATCAATGCGTGTAAATTTGTTTTTTTTTTTTTTTAAATGGAAGTTCATTTACATGTGAGAAATTAATCTACTGCTACAAAACTAGTAATCCTTTTCATCATCCGAGCTCTCCCCACTATCGAACCAAGGAACTTGATGTTACACCACGTCCCACTTTCTACTTTATTCCAGCAATGTGGTTGTTGATATTGACCTCCGCAAACACTTTGTTGATTTCCACGTGTGGACACATTAAAAAAGAAAAAAACAGCAACAGATCAATCCTTGGCTCATAGCTCTTTTAACTGGAATACGGGATGCAGATTTTCCAGGCCCTGAAAACTGATGAACGGATTATGCATATCGACTTAAACTGTGCTTGTCATAAGCTCTGTACTGGTTCCCATTCTAGCTCCAGAATTGGATTTGTTGTGTTGGCTAGTCTCAATATCACTCGATGTTCTTGCTCCAGCAAGAGAAAGAGGGGAGTTAGTTAACATAATGAATTTATCTTTCTTGGTCCCATCTGAAACTGATTCTGTTCCCAACAGAAAGCGCTTGAGCTGGGAACGTTGGCAGGTAATTCGACCTTTGTTCCATCCAGAGTAAGAAAATGAAGATGGCACAATATCCTGCAGAAACGAATGTACAGCCTTCCCAATTGGAAAATCTTGTGCAACTGAGCTTTTCTCCAACAGTCCCCGTCTGATAAGGAAGAAAAGAAAAAACATCACCATAGTAAGAGACAAAAGTTTCAGAAAATCAAGCCCAAAAAATATAGCACATATTAAAAATGTTTCATGCAATCCATTTGAAAGATCTATAAAATATTTGATAAGCAAAACAGAAAATCAAGCCCAAATAGCATACATAGCATAGGCTATCACCTTGCAACCTTTCACCTTTTCACTAGAGTTGTGCAACTGTGAGTTGGCAACTAAAGTATAAATCACTAATGTTAAGACCTAAGACATGCAGGGATACCAACTATATACTTTAACCAATATAGATTTGCTCAAGAGAGGCAAAGAGACAGCCTGGGATGGCTATAATGCAAGAATTTAATATAGCTTCAAATAGAGGTGCATGCTGGAAACAGATCACATTGCTGACTGTGAGGGATGAGGAATCAATTCAGCTAAAAGCTATATTCGTTGAACAAAAGTTCACCCTCCCTCTGTCAGTCTGTAATAAGAAAGAAAGTAATAGTGCTTAGGAGAAAAGGACTTACACCACAATGACTGATGCAAGTTGGGGAATATCCTCTCTATTCATGAACATCTTGTACATGTTATTGAGCCAGACAGATATTGCTGTGTATGCACTTCCTTCCCACATCCTGCAAAATCATCAACGTAGAAGTTAAAAAGGATGCCACAAGAAGAAAAACAATTTGAACATAAAAGTTAAAAAGGATGTCACAAGAAAAACAATTTGAACAGAAAGACTTCGTACAGCACCTGTGAATATCCACAGACCACACAAGTTTGCTTTTACGGAAAAGTTCAGGGAAATGCCCTCTCTTCGTTGCTTCACCAAGAACCCTCACAGCCCGTTCTTTCTGGCCGAGCCACCATAGTGCTTCTAGAAGTGTATTATAAAACCTCATTCCCAAGCCACACCCTTCAGAATTAAGTTTGTCAAAAACATACTCTACCATTTGCCAGTTAGAGTCATCATCAAAATCTCCCTTGATCATCTGCCCAATCACTTGATGGATATTTGACGCCCTATTCGTTAGCATCTCATCAAGAAGCTCATAGGCCTCATTCCATCTGAGAACAAGGGGCCCAAGAAGTGAGATAGGATGAAAAGCCTAAATATGCATCTGTAGCATTTGCAAAGTTTTGAGAAATAACAATCAAAACAGTTTTAATTCAACAAAGCACAGCATCGAAAATGAATTTCTAGCATTAGAAAGCCATTACAGCATAATGCAGACTCCATAAACAACACAATAACATCATGAGAAAGTGGCAGTGCTACTTCACACAAAGAAAACAGAAAAGGAATATATGTTACTGCCAAGTTTCTTTTCCCAGCCTATTAATTTTGTGAAAGAAGAGAACAGAAAATTTCATATCACATTTAAAATCTCAAATACCATTGACAAGCACCACAATAGGTTATGCAAAATAAAACTTAGGGAGCAAACCATATTTAAATGGGAATGCTAAAACAGCGTCCTACTCACAGTCAATTAAACAAAGTCTATCTACTCATTTCTGTCTAAGGCTACATGATAACTCTTATATTATAGGAACCCAACTAGATTTTGTTCAGCATGTGTTACTAACGTCTACAGAATATTGACCACGATAGCTTACAATGTGCTTTCAACTTCTCTCATTGAAGTACATTACTAAGCCTATGTTCCAATTCGTGTTTACAAATGACAATAAAAGTAGTCATGAATAGATGAACTCTCACACAGATTTCAAGTGTTTACAAAACCAAGTGAATACTGACCTGTCACTCTTAGCATAAACAGCCAGCATCATACAATAGCACATGACATTCGGCAATATTCCCAATGCTTTAATTTCCTGAAATTGCTCCACACTCTCATCAACAAGACCCGCTATGCAATAAACACTTAAGACTGCCTCAAGTGTCCGTTCATCAGGAATTAATCTAGATTTTTCCATCTCAACATAAGCCTTAATAGCTTCTTCAAACTGACCGCCTTGTCTAAAGCCTTCAATCACACCATTGAAAGAATCCCTGTCCCTAGCAACCCCAAAATCACCCATTTTCAACAAAATAGCTTCAGTTTCCTTGTATAACCCACCTCTTGCAAACATGTAAATCAGTGTATTGTAAGTCTCAATCGTTGGCTTGCTGCCCATTTCATTCATAGTATTAAGCATCACAAGAGCTTCCTCATACATCGCAGCTTGTCCATATGCTTCAATAACTCCAGTACATGCCTTTGAACTTGGTATCATCCCCTTTTCACTCATATGAAGTAAAATCTTCTTAGCATCATCATGTAGCCCACCTTTCCCACAAGCAAATATCAACCCCTCATAAGTTTCCATATTGGGCTCAACATTTTCCTCCGCCATATCATGAAACAATGTCACCACCTCCTTATAATACCCACCCTCACCAAATACATCTATAAGTGTATTATATGTAGCTGCATCAGGCTCCGTGTCACTCACTTTCATCTCCAAAAATAGCTCTCTTACTTCATCATACCTCTCATGCTTCCCATACAAACCCAACAATATACTATACGTCTCTGCATTGGGCACACATCCCGCTTCTTGCATCAGCCGAAACACCCCCGTAGCATCCTCAATATTCCCTATTCTTGCATATGCCTCTAATAACACATTATACGATGAAATCTCAGGTACATTGCCAGTAGAAGCCATCTCCTTGAGCAATTCACTAACCTTGTCTAACCTATTCAATTTCCCAAAAGTATCAACAAGATAAGTGTATGTTGTTATATCAGGCACAACCCCTCCTTCATTCATTGTCCTAAATACCATCTCTGCCTCATCCCCTAATCCCCTATTAGAACAAGCACAAAGCAGAGTATTATATGTGACAATATCAGGTTGTATTCCTTCATGCCTCATTTCGGCAAACAAACCTAGCAGACCCTCCCAATCTAACCCACCTCTCGCACACGAATTAATAACAGTATTATACGTCAAAATACTGGGCGAAACCCTTTCCTTCTTCATTCTTTCAAGAAATTCAAGAGAGACCTCATACTTACCATTCCGGCCGTAGGAATTAATCAATGCAGTGTAGGAAAACACACTGCGTGACACTCCGTGCGCACCCATTTCCTCGAAAATATCGCTGCATTTTTCGAGGAGGCCTTCGCGGCCTAACAAGCTAATCATAATTGTATAAATATGCTCATTTGGCTTACACCATATTTGACGCTGCATATGCTTGAAGAGCCGTAACGACCTTTGCCAATCACCGCGCTGCGCGAATTCCTTGAAGACCAGAGCGAAGTCGTTTAGCGAAAGCTTGTTTTTGAAAACGTCGAGACATCTTGCTATGCTGCCGCGTGGAGGTAAGCTGCTTAGTTTGTTAATTAGGGTTTCGACATCGTAACTGTACTTGCCTTTCTCGACGACTACGGAAGGGTTGCCGAGGACGAGTTCTTTCGGCTTAGCTCTGGCTCTCCCGGCGCCGGAATAGGCTTTCCGGTCGCTAGAGAATGAGACTAGTCTGCGGTGGGAAGGAAGGATTGGGAATGGGAAGGTGTGTTTGGATTTGATGATTTTAGTGGAGATGGGCGAGGGGCTGGGGATGGAGAGGGAAGGAGATAGGGTCATTTTGGTGATTTGGACAGCATGAGCTTTAGGAGGTCGAGGAGACGTGTGGAGAGCGGGTTTTCTCGGGGAAAATTGGGATTTGCAGCTGAATCTTCTCGGGAAATTGGGAAAATTTTGCAGAGAAGAGGAAGGGGGATGGGTCTGGAGAGTGAGAGCTTGAATTGAGCTCGCTTGGAGAAGGACACGTGCAGTTTTTGTGGATAAGAAAATGGAGCGAGCAGATTGGGCGGGTTTTCTTATTTGGATCTAACAGGTTTTGGTTTTCTTACTTATTTGGCCCGAATTATTAATGGATCCTTTTATTATAATAATAATTATTAATTATTATTATTATAGACACTGAAGACGGGGCGGAGCGCTGTCATAAACTTTTCGAATAGGATGCAAATGGGTAAAAATCACGCGGGATCCTTTTATTTATTACATTTATACAGATCGATCCTTCGATTAATATTTGGTCAAATTAAACGCAGTGGCTTGCCAGGTCGTTTGAAAGTTATTTAGAGGTAGAGTGTTACTTCGATTTTTTAAGAGAAATAGAAAAAACAAAAAGGAAACACCAAAAATGATTTTTGTATTCAAATGCAATTTTTTACAAAATAAAAAATGAAAAAACCATTTTTTTTATTTTTCCAAAATAAAACATAAATACATTGAATATATTATTTTTATTATTATCACCACTGTCAACAACTTTTATCACAACTATTATTTTAATTATCATCGCAAACACTTCACCATCGTCATTATCACCACACCATAATCTCATTATTATCCCATTGATTACCATTCTATCATTTTCATCACCATTTTACTATTATTATCATTGTAATTACATTCTCATTAATATCTCTATCACTATAATTATTTTTTTATCATTTTTAATTAATATTATTGTTATTTTATTATTATTATTGTCGTCATTATTATTATTATTTTATCATAATATATCATTATTATTTTATTTTTTAAATTATTGCTCACCGAACATGGTAAAAAATTGTATATGTAAATTGTAAAAATATTTTATATTAGTAAAATATTTTATGTAAAACAAAGACTTTAAGGGCGTTTATGTTTGAAAAACATTTCCGAAAAAATTTAAATTTTTTTATTTTAAATTAATATAGTTTTGATGTTTTCAAATTATTTTGATATGTTGATCTTAAAAATAATTTTTAAAAAATAAAAAAATATTATTAATATATTTTTTTAAATAAAAAATATTTTAAAAAATAACAATAACTACATTTTCAATCACACTCCTAACTCGTAGTACTAGGCTGGCCATGAAGTTTGTGAAAGGAGTTTCTTTCATTCAGCTATGACAACAATCCAAACATAAACAGGCTGTTTTTCCGCGTTTATGGAATCCATTGTGGCGCTAAAATTTCGTAGAAAAGACTACGAGTGGCACTAGACAATTGAATCTTCGGTGGCTTAATCTTAATCAAAGCAAAAATGGCACCGTTTCTTTAGCTACATAGGTATTTTTACAATTATTAATTTCCAATAGGATAATAATATAAAATAAATTTGATCGGTGAAACTTTATTACTTTTCCGAACCTTATAAATTTATCAATATTGTATGTTTACCCCTAAAATTTTAAATTTTCTAATGATATTCTCTTTGCTTCGAAAACATTCTAATGATACTAAAAGAAGTAGGGTTTTTTAGTTTGCTTTAATGTTTATATAAAGAATAAAGCATATTAATATATTTGTTGAATTCACATTATAATAATTTTATATTGTAACTCAATTGATTATGTACGAGATTAAGGTAAAAGATTACAAATTCAAGCACCGCAACATGCAATATTTTTATTTAAGCAATAGATAACCTGTTGTTGAAAATACATGTTGTATATTTTTTTCAAAAATAAAATAAAATAAAACAAAACAAGGCTAAGCTTGTGTGTTTGGTTTGTTACTGGTGGATCAGGAGTTAGTTTTTTCTTTTCTTTAATTCTTTTTGGCATCCCGGAAATTTTTGGTTCATAGCGTGAACAAACAAATTAGTGTTACCTCTTATCTTTAAATTGGCTACTTTTAAATTTGGTTTTGAGTTCTTTTTTGGTCTTTCTTATGGAGTAGGAATAGGAGGAAGTGAAATGTCCTAAGCACTTTGTTTGTCATCGCCTCCTACAGAATTTAGAATACTTACTGTACAGCACTTGATGGCGTAATTGTTCACTAGATCTATCATTAGTCTGTTGTTACATTCTAGCTTGCTGAGTGTTTGAAGTGGCCTTGATCATTTCTCTTTTCCTTAAACATTCTACCGCTGTCCAGTTTAAAATTCCTTACTGTGTTCATTTCTTTGTTCCTCGTCAAATGTAGAACAATAATGTTATCTTAGTTCATGAATATTTGCTGCTGTCTTTTCGCCGCTATGATGGATAGTACTGCTCATGGCTTCAGGCAGTATATGTTACCTGATATTTTCTTTTATAGCCAGTTACCGGAGGTTTCTATTATTCAGCTTTGCAAATTCTTGTGGTCGTTAGAATGGTTTAAGTTGCAAGCCATTGCAGAGGTTGAATCATTGTCCTGTTCGCTGTTTTTCTCTTTGCACTACGTTTCACAGCTCACTAATTTCATTTGAACAAACTAAAGCAGCTATGCTGTGCATCCATTTTGCTTTTGATCTAATGTAAAGTCATGATATCACCATAAATTCACTCTTGAACTCTATCTGGGACTGTCATTTTTCTGCAGAAAATTGACAATCAAGGCACTGGCCAGCAACCTTCATGACTTTCATTTTAGTTGTTGTCTTCAAATTTCAGTTCACTTCCATAATGACTTCAATGTTATGTAATAGACTAGCAAGTTGAATTCCAGGCCACGAATTAACTCGCAGAATTTACTTTTGTTCTGCAGCCAACTTGAGAAATATACGTGTGATTTGGGAAATCAATGCTACTGTGGTTTTTTAGTTGTGGACTTTCTTCGTTTATCTGCAGCTGCTATTGCGAGAAAGCTGCTCCGTTGGCTAGCTTTGCTTTTTCTTTCCAAAGTTATTTATTTGTGTACCATTTCTGTATCACCAGATTAGTATCGAATCCAATCCTTAATCGTCTATAGTCAGCTGCTACATGTCATAGACCGATGGCCCTCCTGACTGCTAGCCCAGGCCATGTTTTGTCAGTTCTTGTGTTATAGAGTACAATTGAACCAGGGATTGTCATGAGCAATTTTGCAGATTACACGTTTCATTTGGTAAATTGAATAAATGAACTGGCGATATGCCTGTAATACAAACCTTTGAATCAGGTATTTTATGTACTGCCTCTGTCGATATAATCTTCTCAGTAATTACCTGTGAATTGCATGAACACGACCGAGCACATGATCTATTCAAGCTATTCGACTGTTGTACAATTAATCTTCTTCAGCAGAAGATTTTGGCACCTGCTTACAAGTAGATGCATGTTTCTTATCCTGGAGAACGTTAAAATTGGAGCAGGGTGATCCCTGACCAACTGCAAAACTCCATTGCATCTCCTTGATCTGCAAAATGCTCAGAATGACAAGCTCTGATGGATATGGCGAGACATGCATGTTTCTAAAAGAAATTCCAGACAACAATAGGTCTACATTAGCAATACCATTTATTGGATAAGGATAATCAGCAAGAACAACAAGAGAAATTGAAACCATTCCTTTGGAAACAATAATAGCTATACAAATTCAACACTGTATACCAGGCTGCGGGCATATTTGGTGGTGGAATGTTCACACAGTCTTCAGAATACCTCTATATCTCTCAACATCATGTAAGGATTTATAATGCTCGATACAGTAGGGGGAAAAATGCTACAGTAAAATGAAGAATTATGGATAAAATGACTGTCTTTTCGCTCTTGTTACTGCAAAGGGCTATAGAATTGAGAAGCTCTCCTGGGCAAGCTGTATAAGGAACTTTTTATGTTGTAACTTGTGATAAGAAACTTCATGAGTGGACAGCACACTGTCTTACAGATAGTCTTTGAATTTTCCTTCTTCATTTACTGGTTTCTTCTAAAATGGAGATTTCACAAGAACTGGGCCATCCCAGTTATGCGGCGAATCCGCAAGCTGCAAGAATTTATCAGGTCATTGACCAAAACAGAATTTTATCAGAAACTTTAATCTTGCAGACTTCCAATAACCCATTAAGCAGAGAACGTTGAAGAACATCCTGAAATTTCATGTTAACTGGGATGCAAGCTGAAAAGGCAAGAAAGCACGAAAAAATGTACTAGGAAATTTTTTCCTCTCCCTTGAAGCTTCATGAGGAAATATTCATAAACAGCTCCTTGAGTAATTAATGGAACATGGAGGTCCGCATGACCTAAGTTTGCGAACAATTCTCCAACCCGGAATATGAAAGGAAAGAAAGAAACAACAAAAGCAAACAATAAGAAGATATTGTTGCCATGAACCCACCAGTTAACTATAAGTTTTATTGCAAGACATGTGATGCACGGAATGTGATAAGCTGATTATTTTTTCTTCGTCTTTTTTTGTTTTTTCAGAATTAGATAGTTCATTAACAAATTCCTGATTGAATAACTTCAGGTTTGAATTTCAAAGAAGTACATCTGGAGGGAGGGGGAGGGGGGGTTCTAGGCTCGTCAAATGCCAATCCACGTAAAGACATGCAACATGTAAGTCTAAACGAATCAGAGGAAGGATGAACAGTAGGACACCTTAAATAGTAGTTCAGTATCAAATACCTGCTGATCATTGGCTAGTGTTGTGTCACCTCTGAGTTCACCCGTGCACCACCATGAATCTCTGCCAGGGGATTCACAATGAAGCCAGCACCACCCTGAAGCCGCAACCTTTGGTTCCCCAAGTTACTTGTTTCAGATTGGGCATTCCTATCAGCTCTATGGCGCACAGCAGCTGAAAATGGAGCACCCCTGGATGAAGAAATCCTTGAGTTTGAATAGCGGCCATCTGTTTTCCTCCAGAACTTGGAGCTCAAAAAGTCTGCACCAGGTAGTAAACAACATGTGGTTCTGTTGGAATCTCTGTTAGCCATCCCTCGACTTGATACAGCCAAATCATATGATATCTCATCCAGTGCCAATTCTAGGCCATGCACACGTGTTTCAAGGGAACGCATCCCATTTTGTGAGCTCCCAATGAAACTCTACATGTGATAAGATAATGGGAGAAAGCGTGAACAGAAACCTTCATTAAAAATACTAGTGCTTGAATCAGCAATATACATCATATAATCCAATGTGGTTTATTAGAATTTATTTTAAAGATGTAAATGATTATTTTAAAGATGTGATTCCAAATTGACAAGTCTTACAAAATGTTTTCAATTATGCCCAACAATGAGATGGATAGTTTATAATAAGGAAAGCTACATACATTGACCATTTTAATTTTCACCACCAAAGTACTGATAAGCTATTCTAAGATGAAGCCCAAGTTTCTAGTCAATGGAACAAACCTGCAGGAGATCTAGTAGGCTAGATTGCTGTCTTTCAATCTGAACAAGCTGGTTGCGAATCAAAGATAAATCTTCAGGCTCCTTGTGGTTGCTATGTTGATTCTCTGTCCCACTGCTAGTTACAACAGTAGACTGAGGGCTCTCCTCGTAGCAAGGAGCCACTCGAGAACCAGACTTGAAACCACCAAATTTAAGCGTCTTCTCATCAGAGTTCTTACTGAAAAGGGCTCGTTTTGTTTCTGGCTTTGCAAACCTTCTTTCTGAAACATTAGCATTTTTCTCATTACGATCATTTTCCCCAGCTGCAATTGACGAAATGCTATTAGGAACTGAAATCTCAACTTTCCAGTCCACGAGCTTCTTCTGGTCCACTTTTTTCCCGTACATTGCTAGACTCGTTTTCTTCTCGGTACTCTTTAGAAGACTCCTCTTCCTAGCCATGGCTGCTAATGAACCGTCAGGTGGAGTAGTCCTGATAACCAAAATGGATTTTTTCCCCATTTGAGTGGCTTCAGAACCAGCAGCGCAAGAATTCTTGGATCCAGACCAGTGACGCTTATCACTCGCATCTTCTGTGATCATAAAAGACCAAAATTTGGAAATGGGTTACACAGACAAACAAGAATTAAATCCCTTAATTTGCAACACAAGGCATATGCCATGTTGAATGTTAAAAATCCCAGATTTATTTAACAATAAATCTAAAGACCAAAAAGGATCAAAACAGGGTAAATTCCATAATATAAGTCTAAATAAATAGAAGAAATTAAAAAAATCTGGCTTCAAATCAGCAGAAATTGTCCCATCTACAAATCAACAAAACCAAAGCAAATCAACTTCTTCTCCAAGATAATCCACATCTACAAGGACCAAATCTGAAAGAGAAAGGAAAGAAAAAGCAACATTACTCCTCAAGCCATTACCTCTGGAAGAAGCCAGTGACCGAGGAGGCGGAGATGCCTCCTCTGACACATCCGGAACCTGCTTCCATGCCTCTATTGTCTCATTCATCACTTCCCTAGCAGCCTTCACCTAAATTAAAAACAAAATAAATAAATACAGAACATGGACACATACTAAGACTAACACAATCAAATCAGAACAAAAAAAAAAAATACAGAACATGGACACATACTAAGACTAACACAATCAAATCAGAACCAAAAAAAAAAAACCTTGTCAAATCTCCGGTTCTCGAAAACTTTCAAGCACTCACTCTTAAACTCAGCAACACCATCCCTCTCCACAACAGCCAACTTCCTCAACGCCTCAGCCGCGGCTTTCCTCGAATTCCAATCCTCACTACTCAAGAACCCAACCAAACACTTAACCAAGCCTCCAATCCCTCCTCCAATCCCGCTCACTCCACCAACACCAATCACACTCCCTACAACCACCAGTCCCGCAAATCTCGCTTTATACCCTTCACTCCTCACCAACCTCTCCAATCTCGGCACCAGCACCTTCCCTAACCTCTCTGGTTCCGGATCCGGCGCGGCATCTATCGCGGCGGCCAGACACAGCGCGGATCCAATCTGCGCATTCAATTCCTGTTCCGTAAACACCGATTCACTCAACTGCTTCAAAAAGGCAGTCGAGAATGGAAGTTTCGTGATATTGGAAGCGAGAGAGGTTATTGCTGTCAGACACTGTGAGCGGATGACAGAGGAGTCAGGGTCACGGAGACGGCGAGTAATGTAAGAGAGGATTTTAGGGAGAGAGTTTGAGAGAGAATTAGAGTAGAGAGCAGAGAGAGTAGAGAGAAGGTGAAGGCACTGTTTGCGTACTAACGGCTTGTCTTTTGCGTCGGTGGAGAGAATGCAAGAGAGGAAAGTAGGAAGTGTCGTGGTATCCAAGGATCCTGCTATTTTCTCTAATTCTGTTGATGCTATCTTGTACGTGTCTCTGTCCGACAGCTTTGTTATCAAAGTTAGCACTTTTAGTTTCAGTTTCTGCGCCATTTTTCTAAGTTCTGGTGGTTGTGGTGGTGCAGCTAACGGTGGTCGGGTGGTGGCGCTGGAGGTATTCGTGGCAGCATTGCCTGTGGTGGTGGTTCTGTTGTGTCTTTTCCTCCCCGGTGTGGTGAAGCTGTCTCAGCTGAGCATGAGCCTTTTAAACTTAAAAGCAGGTGGGTGGTTACGGCTAACGGGGACTAAGAGCATCTCCAACGGGAGATGCTTTTTAGAAGAGCTATATTGATAATATGGCTTTATAAATAGGGTAGATATAGCTTTTTTGTTGATATGCATTCCAATGGTAAAAGCTATATAGAAAAGCCATTTATATTTTAATATATTTCATGTTAAATTAGTTTTAATATAATTATATAACTAATTTAAATATTTTATATATAATATAATTATGATGTTATTAATTACATAATTAATATGAATAATTTATAAAATTAATGAAGTAATATAAAAGTTAAAAAATATAATTTAAAATTAAATTTAAAATTTATTTATATCAATATTTTTAATTTTAAGTTTTATATGTTATTGTTAAAAATTTAATTTTTAAAAAGTAAATTCAAATTCAAACTTTGAAAAAATCAGCACCAAGATAACCGCCAACATTAAATTTTTAAATTTTAAATTTTGAAAAAATAAGCGCCAATATTTTAAATTTTGAAATTTTAAATTTTGAAAACATAACCGCCAATATTTTAAATTTTAAAATTTCAAATTTTAAAAAACTTACCGCCAACATTCTAAGATTTTACAATTTGAAAAAATAGTCCATCTATAAATATTCTCATACATCTTAACATTTTTTCTCATCATTTTCTTCTCTCCAATCTTTGTTATATTTCATTAAAATTCATCATGAATCATTCTAATTTTAATTTTTATGATGCTTTTGATTTTGATGATGACACTCCTGTGTTGGCTTTTCAAGTTGCTACTGCTGTAGTTGCTGAAGAAGAATCGAATATTCAAGGACGGAGAACAAGGTATCGTGGCTCTATTCCTGGTCACAACATTGTCAATCGTAATAGAAAGGAAGGTGAGTTAAGGTTATATAATGATTATTTTGCAGAAAATCCTAAATTCACCGAAAGTCAATTTCGAAGAAGATTTAGGATGAGTCGTCGTCTTTTTCTTCGGATCGCAAATGCAGTGGAAGCTCATAATTCATATTTCAAACAAAGGACAGATGCTCTTGGTGTTCTTGGTTTATCTTGCCTTCAAAAGATAACTGCAGCTCACAGAATACTTGCATATGGTATTCCTGCAGATCTTACTGATGAATATCTTCGAATTGGAGAAACCACTGCAATAGAAAGTCTTAGAGCTTTCGCCAAAGCAATCGTAGAAGTTTTTGGTGATTGCTATCTAAGGGCACCAAACGAGGCTGATATTTGTCGATTATTATCAATTGGAGAGCAGCGTGGGTTTCCAGGGATGTTAGGGAGCATTGACTGTATGCATTGGAAATGGGAGAAATGCCCAATTGCATGGCATGGGATGTATACTGGTCATTGTCGTGAACCAACTATAATTCTAGAGGCAGTGGCTTCACAAGATCTTTGGATATGGCATGCCTTTTTTGGAATGCCTGGATCATTAAATGATATTAATGTTCTTGATCGGTCACCTATTTTTGCTGCACTTGCTGAAGGTCGTACTGCTCCTGTCAATTATACAATTAATGGGCATGAATATACAATGGGATACTATTTAGCAGATGGGATTTATCCTAATTGGTCAACCTTTGTTAAGACAATCCCAAGACCATTAGGAGCAAAGAGAAAATATTTTGCAAGCAAGCAAGAGTCTGCAAGAAAAGATGTGGAGCGGGCATTTGGGGTGCTCCAATCTCGTTTTGCAATTGTACGTGGACCTGTTCGATACTGGGATGAAGAAACACTTGCATATATTATGAAAGCTTGCATAATAATGCATAATATGATTATTGAGGATGAAGGAGCAATGAACCTTAGATTTGACCATGAACATGAAGTCAATTCCTTTATATCAGTGTCACGTTGTGAAATACCAGAACTACATGATTTTCTTCAAACTCATAATCGAATTAGGGATAGAGCTACTAGCTCTCAACTACAAGAAGATTTGATTGAACATTTGTGGGAACAATATGGCAACGAGTAGAATCTTTAGATTTTAACTTCTTATGTTATCATAATTTTCAGGTTTTTTTATGTTTTTTTTTTCATTATGTTTGTTATCTTTTAAGTTAATTAATCCTACTTGTTATTGTTAAATGTTAGAGGAACTTTAAAAAAGTATTATGAATTGATATCAATTTCATAACAATGTATTTAAAATAACCAAGAATTTTCTACATATTTAATTAAAAATACATTACATTACAATAAATCAATCAAAGTTAATTAAAAATCAAAACCCCTCTTTTGCATAATTTCTAACTTTCTATTTTGAAAATACGCTGCAGAAATTGGATCCAAATTAGAAATATCCATTTTCATAATTTGTTCTTCTTTCTCAATCCTGTCCAATTCTTGTTTCTCTTGACTTTGTTGAATCATCATGGCTTGTTGCTCTAACATAATTTTCCTGTCTTGTTTCTTCTGATCCTCAATTTCAACTAGAGTATCCCTGAATTGTTGTAAGAGATTCGTTACAGTTACATCCCCAACTTTATCTTTTCCTTGTCTACGTTTAAGTCGTTCCTTTGCAGCCTTCTGACCGATTGGTCTATCTTGATAAATCAACGGTTCACTATCTTCTCCTAAACTCACAGCATCAGGGGTGGATGGAGTTGATGAAGCTGGACTTGCATTGACATGACCTTTTTGTTTCTTATTTGACCTTTGATGTTGACTTGCACGCTCAAATTGCCATTTGGGTTCTTTTCTTAAAATAACCCAGCAATGTTCTAGTTGAAATCGTTTGCCAACGCAAGAAGCATACATTTGCCGAGCATCATTAATCTGGTAAAAAAATAAATAAATTAAATAATATTAAAATATATGTTAAACAATTTAACATAAAAATGAATATAAACTTACCCTTGATTCTTCAGTCATTCCACTTTGCTGACGATTTTCAATTTGAGTAACAAATCCAACGAATTTACCGACTTCTCTATTTATTTCTTGCCATCTACTTGAGATACTTATTTGTGAACGATTATTCAAGTTTCCTCCATTATCTACAAAGCAAGCATGTACACGAGCCCAAAACTGTTTTGTTTGTTGTTCAACTCCTGTAATTGGATCCTTGCTTGTATTTAGCCATGCAGAGACGAGTAAACAATCCTCCTCTGGTGAGAAATTTTTACTTCTTTGTGATTTTTTTGCCGAATGGACATTTAAATTCGAGCATGTTAAGTCATCAATTAATTGATTAGAATCACTTGGTTGAGAGAGAATATCTTCTGACTCACTCATAAGAAAGTTGGTAAAAGAGCTTGGAAAATTTGAATCCATCTACATTAAAAAAAAACTCAAGTTAAAACTTTACAAGAAGTATAAAAGAAGCTCGCATTCAATGTCTAATAATTTTGTAGTTTTCATACATGCGAATTAATAATAAGCATTGCCTCCTACTTGTTTTAATAATAATTTGACCATTTTTTGGAACTAAAATAGAATCGATATACTAGTTTAATTGCATTTTCAAAAGGACAAAATAGAATTGACCTCAAATTAAGACATACAATAAAAAATAAATTTTAAATATGTAACTCAATCTTTTTATCAATATCAACTACCATTATTAATTCCTCTCAATTTTATCAAAGATAACAACATAAATATAAATTGTCTTTCTTAATCCATATTAAAAACATCAAAGAATAAAGAAATAAAACTCATCACAAATATTAAATTAACAACAAAAGGTCTAAAAAATAAAGAGATATAAAAAAATAAAAAAACTTTTAAACAAGCATACCTTTTAATTTCAGCTAATTAACACAACCGATGTTAATAATTAATCGGAGAATAATTGATTCTTGTTTTTTTTTTAAATTTGAGAGAAGGATGAGGCACAATACAAAAATTTAAACTACAAATTTTTTCTTCATGTATTTATAGAAAATTTATTCTATATTTTAAAAAAAAAATTATTAGCCAACGGCTATAAAACTAGCCGTTGGCCAACGGCTATAAAAATAGCCATTTCTACAGTTAAATGTAGAAATGGCTGTTAACAAAACAAATAGCCAAAATGGCTATTTGTTTAGCTTGCCCGTTGGAACATGAACAGAAACAATTAAATGGCCAAAACAGTTTTAGCTCTCCGTATGCCTCGTCCGTTGGAGCTGCTCTAATGAAGCAAAGCTGATTGAGAGATTTAAAACGATGCTGTTTTACTTGTGCTGAACACAAGACGGTGACGTTTTCTGTTTAAGCTGGGTTTAAGGGAATCAACGTAGCTGGAAGTTACTATAATGGCTTTGGTTGCGTTGCATGTGAAAGACATTGTAGATAATAAAGCAAACAAAGTAAAAGCTGCTTTAAATATGGGCAACAAGTTTTCCTTGCATAGCTTTGTCCGAAAAAAACATGGGCAGATGCAGAAATTTAAGGAATAAAAAAGTGAAGAGCTTAATAAATTCTTTAAATATTTTTAAGAATTGAATTCATAGAAGAAAAACAAGTTATTTAATCACCAAACCATCTTTTTTTCTTAAAAAATTTAATTAATTAATTAATTGACACAACTCGCTAAGACTGGATGTCTAACTACGTCTACCATGCTAATAATGTCGTTGTAACTCACATAAAATCAATACTTTGATTAGATTCAAGTACCCTCCAAGTGAATATCCTTAAATTCATTGATTAATTAATTAATTAATTAATAACAAGGTAATTGCTCGTTTTGAAATAAATCCTCTGTGACAAGAATGAATTTTGCTTTCTCTACACTTTAAGCAACATCTTCCACGGCCTTTAAACATCACGCACTGACCTTACCTAATCTACACTCGCTGCCATTATTTTTGATAGATTTTGCAGCAAAAGGGACCGCTCTTTACTTTTCAGTGACTTGGCACACCTGAGTGAGACTCTGGATCTACTACCACGACATCGGGAAAGTTCGGGTGGATGCAGGACCACGGTATTCTGCTCCTCGAAGAAATGAACGAATTGTGCGCGTCAGGGTAGTTATTACGGGTAACAATTAGCGCCAAAAACTAAGGAGTCACGTGACGCTGACACGGATTTACAACCAAGATGCCCAGTATCCTATGACTCCAATAGTGTTTCAGATCATAAATATGTAGGGCAGTTCGATTTTGTATTTTCAAAAAATTTAAAAAAAATTATTGTTTTTTTAAATTAACTCTTTTTAATATTTTCAGATATTAAATATATTTTTTTTAAATATATTTTTAAATAAAAAATATTTTTTAAAAATAATTATTGCCATACTCACATACACCTTTTACTCGTAACTCTTTAAATAAATTAAATTTTTATATATTATCTGTTATTACTAATAAATTAACTTTAAATATTATTTAAAATCATTTTTTATACACCTAATAAGTTACTTTTAAAGTAACAACGTGGTAATGTTTACTTTATTATCACAATATAAATCCAAACCTAAGACTAGTTAAGGCCAAGTTAATTATGTTAAATAAATTCTTTATGATTATTTGTATGAAATAATAGTACTCCAAAATTGATTTGATGATGCTTTAATTAATTAGGTCATATAACTAATAGTCATCTAAATAAAAATATAATTGTCATGTATTTACTTATCCGTTTGTTTGCTGAAAAATAAATTTTTTAAGTAGTATTTTTAGAAAATAAATTTTTAAAAAATAAATTATTTTTTTATATTTGATAGTGTCATGAAAAATAAGTTATAAAAACTTTCTAGTGTTTGATCATATTATATGAAAAATTAGCTAAAAAATAGTTTATTATTATTTTATTTTATTTCAAGTTTATTAAAATAATGAGAAAAAAATCTTACAAATTAAAAATTTTAATTAGAATAAAATTAAACAAATCTAATTTCATAAATTATCTCAAATAAAATAAATAATAATTTAATGAAGATCAAATCTAACAAATTAAAGAATTAAAAAATGATGAAATTAAAATAATAATAATTATGATCTCATAAATTATTTCAAATAAAATAAATAACAATCAAAAGTTGAAAAATAATGAAATTATAATAATAATAATAATAATAATAATAATAACAACAACAACAACAATTTTATAAATTATTTGAAATAAAATAAGTAACAATAAAAAAAATAAGTATCAAATTTGATAGATAAAAATTTTTAATAAAAAAATTATAAGAGAAAAGCAAATAACAATCATAAAAATAAAGACCAAAATTACTATAAAAATAAAATAAAATTAAATTTTAAGAAATGAAATTAAAAAAAAATTAAACAAAAAATATATCAATGAAAAGTTTAAGAACTAAATTTAATATAATAAGTAAATAATATAATATTTTTAAATTTTTTATAATTTAAAAAAAAAATTCATTCAAAATAAAAAAAAATAATTTTTAAAAAATTAAACCAAAATTTTTTTTTGACTAAAATTTTTTTTGTTGAATAATTTTTGAAAAGTAATTTTTAAGCAAACAAACACCTTTAAGCTTAATTTCCCGGGAAAAGAAATAAATTGAAATTCTTTTTTTTTTTTTTTTTTGAGGAGGAAACGATCTGATCAGCTGTCATGTTGCTCTATACGATAGGTTATTTAAGAAGCTCTCTTCCAGGTTTGGATGCCACCTAATAATTGAGGACCCAAATTCTAACTGATTGATTAGTGGTTGAACGGTTCCATATTATTTTGTCTTAATAATATTTTATACATGGAACAAGTCGTACGTCTAGTCCTTTAGATTAATTTGAGCAGGAAAGATGGATGTGTATATTTCTGTACATATTTCTTCTCTTCTTTACATTTCTCTGACTTTCTTTTGTAATTTACTCCGTGAGCTGCTCTCACTTTATATAAGTTTAAGGTAATAATTCATTTTTTTAGCACGCTCGTAATTTAAATTTTATGTAACCCATTTGAAACGCAATACCAAAACAGAGGGCTTAATAATAAAAATATTATTTGTTTTTATTTTTAAAAATTATTTTTGATAATCATTATTCATCAAAATAATATAAAAATATAAAAAAAAATCAAATTTTATCTTCCCTATTTCAACCGCAATAATAGAAGAGGGGGCTTAACAAGTAGAAATATTCTTGATCGTGGTTCAATAGGAGTTCAAGTTCAATAATATCCATGAGTCGACAGTTCTCTTAACACGACGTGAACATTAAAGTGAAGAAACCATTGCCAAAACAAATCATTTGTGCCCCTAGCTAGCCTACCATGCATGCTTGTGTCTACTGCTGGGCCATTCTTGTGTGCTTAATTACTAAAGCCAGTTTCCTTGCAAAGATACATAGCGTACGGCTGGTCCGATCGTTGCTCAATCGCTTGCATGTTTATTACATGCTTCAGAAATGGAAATGGAAGCTCTCATCACTCTATCCATACGGGAATTAAGTAAATTAATCATAATTTGCTGTAATTAATGACGTTTAACTTGTTTGTTTAGTCACAAGCTACTCAATATATGTGGGCCTCAGACCTGCACAGCACACAACCACCGCATCTCCTTTACGAACCTGCATCAGAAAAAAAGAAGCTCAAAAGGGGCGTCCCGGTTGGTGAAAAGTTGTCGTCAATTGGTTGAATGGCAATCATGCAGGAAGGAACTAAGTTTAAAAAATAAACAAAGAGAAACTACATGAGAATAGAATATCTTAAACGAGGTACTGCCTTTTAGGAAAGTTCTATGGTAGAAACGGATAGTATAAATGGTGATAGCACACACGAATGTATTTATATATGTTGATTCTAAGATCCTAGCTGGTTTACACGCCAACTCAGTTTTAATTCTATTCTAGAAAAAAAAAAAAAAAAAAAGCTTATTCTCAGTACTGTATTAGTTCATTTCCATGACTATTTCGGATAATCACAAAATTTGTTTTGTTTTTTGTTTTCCATATAAGATTTAAAAAATTACAGCTTCTTTTTTAATCAAATTAGATGAAAAATTATTTTTGTCCTCTTATATAATAAATATAAATCTGCATAATTTTCTCTCTATAGTCTTTCTTTCTCTTTGATAGCATGACACACCTAGATTGAAACATTAAATCTGAAGCAAAATTTTTGTTTTCTTACACTCGAGAACCAAGAATTTCTTGTTGATGTTATTTTACTCAACTATATTCATCATGACACTGAATAATAGTAAAAAAAGTAAGTTTTTTAAGTGAATCTCAATTGAATAACATTTGTGAGTTTATTTTATGTTAAATCTGTGAGTAATGATTAAAATATCATGAATGCACACTTGATTTAAAGACAAATGAATAATTTTGGACGTTGTTAAAAAAATCATGAAAACCTCCAACTTGATAAATTAGGGTTATCGTCTCCAAAGATATAAAAAACCCTAATTGATTGGACAAGGTAAGGGGAATTGGACAGAGATGCTCAAGCACAGATGAATGAGGAGCTGTCTGGGTGGAAGCTTGTTGTCAGTGATGTGTTCAGATCAGAACCAGATTGCTCAAAGCTTCTCTGTGTTATGGTTGGAGATCGATGGTGTTCAAATTACAGGGACGGCGGTAGTTACTATTGTCTTTTTAATTAGCCCTTGGTTTCATGTTGCCAGCTTCAATAGGGATGCTGCTGACAGGGATGATTCTGCTTTGTCTTTTTCCAGGCATTGTGGTGGGCTATGTTTCAAAATGTTTGTGGAGAACCATCGAAGGAGCTTCAAAAGAATGGAGGTCTATTTCCTGGTCTGTTGCGTGCTTCTTACATGGAATATTTATCTTTGTTATCCTCACAATCTTGAACTTCATTCTTTGGGGAAGCCATAACAGTGGTGCAATTCCTATTTCCTTGTCCTTTCGACCCTCTGGTTTTGCATTTTCGGGCCAGTCACTCTTTTAGGAGAGTTCATGGGGACACGAGCCGAGGCCATTCAATACCAAGTGAGAACAAACTAGATACAAATTGATCACATTGAGAAGAAACAACCTGCCTTGTATATCAGACATTTCAAGATTATTCAAAACACACCCCAAGCGGGAAGAGGAAGAAGAAGAAGTTAGCAAAGATGTGTGGGTAATTTTATGGGTGTCTTAGGAGGTTTATCATTTAACATGGTAATGATATAAAAAATAAATTAAAAATAATTAAAAATTTATTATTATAATATATATTTTTTAAATATAAAATATTTTAAAAAACAATAGTTACAGATTAAGAATTTCAAAGCTAGCAATGATAATGAAGATTTCCCCATAAAAAGTTATAGGTAAAGATATTATTATTATTATTTATAGGTTATGGATTTTTTAATTTTTTTATATTTATCTTTTTTAAGAGAAATTCAAGAAATAATTAATAAAATATCACTAATTACTCTTTAAATATCATAAAAAATTTTAATCTTACTAAATATTTTTACCAAAATCAAAGACATTGAAGTAAGTAGATTGGGCAAGTCAGCTCATCATTATCACTTAACATGCATGTGCCATTTTCTAGTTTTATTGGGGGGATCGAGACGCAAAGTTTTTTTAAAGAATGTTAGAGTCTTTGGACATAATAGCAGCAAAGCTGTAAGTAGGCTGCTGCAATTATGCATCCATTGAAGACATTCTATAAGGAAAAATGCATGTTGTTGTGCGGTCTTTGTTTCAAAAACCAAGACATTGAACTACAATTGTTTTGTCTTCAAGTTAGCAATTATCATAAGCAACAGTGAGAAAGCTATTTTTCTAAGCTATAATTTTGTTTTGTCCGCTTCACCTCTCTCTTTTTTTATTCTTTGTTTTTTTAATTTTCTCTTTCTATATATATATATATATATATCCTTTTCTAGTGCTGTATACATGTGATTGCATGTGGTTTATGAAAGCAAGTATATATGTCAAGTAATGAAGCTCATGATATCCTGCTGATATTAAGAAGAAACAATTGTAGACTTGCATGTGTCAGTGGACTCATCATTGTAATTCCAAGTTTTCGATTTCTTTTTTTTTCCCCCTTTCGTGTAGAGGGGATGACAAGTTTCCTTTTGCTTTATATATGTTGCTTCACTCGGGTAAAAACAATTCTAGACATAACAAAAAAAAATTATTGAATGTAAATAATTATTTGGTATTTTTATTAAATTTAGTTGGGTAGATTAATTTTAAAATCTTTTAATTTGATTTTTTTTATTTAATTAAAATATAAAATTAAATTATGTAGAAGTTGTATAAAAGTTGTTTTGATGTGACATAAATAACTTGACTGATTTAAAAATAATTTAAATAATTATTAAAAAAATTTAAGAATAAAATTAGAAAACAAATGAAACTAAAAGAAAAATTTATTGATTTGACTTCTTATCTAATTTAAATTTTAAATTAAACTTATAAGATTTTTTTATATATGATCTAGTTAACTTAATCGGTCTAAAAATAACTTGGATGATCGTTGAAAAAAAAACTTAATGATAAAATTAAGAAAAAAGATGGAATTTAAAGAGAAAAACCTCTTATCTTTAATTATTTCTTAACTTAGATTTAAAATTAAATATGTGAGATTTTTTTTTACTTGATTTAGTCGGTTTAATTAGTTAATCAAAGACAAATCAAATAACTAGTAAAAAAAATAGAGAAAAAACTAAGAAAAAAAGGATAAATATAAAATCTAAATTGTAAAAAAAATTAAATCAAACTTGATTTTTTATCATGTTAGACATTCCAGTCATTTGTGTTTTTAATTTGGTAATTTCATTATAATTTCAAAATAAATCTCAGCTAAGGAATCAATTATACGGAAAAAAAAAGTTTGAAAATGAAAAAAAGAAAAGAATAGGTGGGAGGTCACATGATTCATTATTGATATTAATAGTGAATTAGCTGTAGTTGACACTCCAACTTTTTAGATTTATTAAGCAATTTTATTATGGATTTTCTTGGTTTGAAGTTGCTTGTCTTAATTTGCCGGGAAGGGCAAGCCACGTCACCAAGAACCGATGCCGGAAAAAATATTGATGATTTTTATTCCTCCGTGGCTCGTTTAACAAAAATAATATTTTTAAATGTTGGCTCTGAAGACAAGGAAAAAGCATAATCAACATTATTGAATGATTACGTTAATTAATTTTGTCAATAAATATTCAGGTTTAGTCAATAATCCATCTACACTATTATTAATTTTTAATTAATCACGTTATAGTTGGCACTCTAGAATTGATTCAATTAAGCCAATCTGTTAAACACCGTTATGATTTAATGGAGAAGGGTCGGATAGCTCAGATTTTGGGGACTTAAATGAAAAATAATTCTAAATCTCAAGGGATCACTGAAATTAATAATGACCCTGAATTTGAAATTAACAAATATTCTCAATCTTAAAGAGTAAAATTAACGAGCAATTAACTGAAAAATCAAAAGGATAAATGATTAAGCATAAAGGGCTACAAACCTCAGGGATAAATTGCATTTAATTAAAAGAAAAAAAGAAAAGCACGTAATTCTTCTTTACTTTGCATGATTGGAGTGGGCATGGAGCATTTCATGTGAAGGTTTCTTGTCCAATTTTGGCCATGGAATTAGATGATATTTTGGAGTGGAGGTATAGTTGATTTTTAAAATATTTTTTGTTTAAAAAATATCAAAAAAATATTTTTTTAATTTTTTTAAAAATATTTTTAATACCAGAATATCAAAATAATTTAAAAATATTAAATAAATATATTTTCACTAGGTGTCATTTATTATGTTATTTACGCTGGCAGGGCGACATTGCATTTTTTTTTTCAACACCCTTCATCATTCCATGTGCAGGCAAAACAGACACTAATTTTAGTGTATAGTTTTTGGGTTCAAATAAATGTGGAGACAATTAGGCAATGTGCTGATGTTTTTCTCCTCCTCGACCCGTGAGATCCTACTGCTGCCATCGAAATCATATCATCTTGACTGGTAAACTTGTTCTTGTATCAGACCCACTTTATATATAATCAGAACAATCATGTTATTTAGCGTAAAATTGTTGCAAAACACAGATTAAACCTTACTGAAGATGATCAATAGATGGAACTACTCCTCAGTAATATTATAGGACGGCATGAGGAACGGAAGAAGAGAGAGGAGGACTACATAAATGTAAATTTTAAGAGAGAATGGTGGCAGGGTGCAAATTAAAATCCCAAGCTGCGGAGATCAAAGAGACAATGGTGTAGGGTCATTTCATTTGTCGGTCGAGGGACAGGGACGTTTCAGATCCATATCTTCGATCTGCGGACGATTCTAAATTTGGTCGAGAAGAAAGGCTTTACTTGGCCCACGAGATTGCAATAAAACCAGCAGAGAAGCCATATTGCAAGACTAGGGATTGTCTGGTTTTAGCAAGAAACTATTAACCTTTCTAAATTTGTTCATGTTTGATCGTATATAGTCATAACAAGGGACTGTTATTGTTCTATATTTTGAAATTTGTTCAAGTTTCCATGAGTTATTGTTCTATATTTTGATCAATATGGCTTGGAGAAACTGGTATTCTTTAATATTTCACGTTAAGTTTTAATTTCTTAATTTTATTTTTTATTTTTTTAACGTAGAATTCCCATTTCCTCCTAAAACTTTGATTTCCCGTTTTTTACTTGCTTTTTTTTTTTTACGGAAAAAAAATCTTGAATCCCCCTTCTTTTTTCAATGCAATTGTTTTTTGGTTAGCATATATTATTATTTTTTGAAGATTATCCGTTGCGATCCTAAATATTTTAATAAGAATGAATCCTTGGCACCTTTCGAAACCTCATGAGGTGTTTTGATTTTTTAGTCAGAATTAATCAATAGGAGGAACAATTCCATGTGAATAATAGCCGGATGTACAAGACCGATATCAATGTCATTTTCTTTTATTCTTTTATTGTTTTTTTTTAAAAAAAACTATAAGATCCGAGGAGAAGGAACAATTTATTGCATTGTTCACCCATGTTCATATCCATTTTTAATTATATCGTGCATATAAATATTGTTTTTTTTCTTGAATTTATTTTCTTTTTTTAATTTTATCCTTTAATATTATTTAGCAAGCTTTTATTTTAATTTTTTTTTAACTTTCCATACTCGCATGTACAAAATATCAAAGAATGTTTTGGCTATAAAGTAAAAATTAATTTTGTGAAATAGACTTTTAAGCTTAGTAAAAAAAAACCAAATTAAGATAACAAGGACCCAATTAAATTAAAAAAAAAAAACAAACCTTATTTTCATTTCAATGTTGCAAACTTCAATTTGATCCTTGAGATTTTAGTTCATATAGTATGTGGTCCTTGTTTTAGCATTTTACAATTTTACTAAAAAATCATTTTTTCATGTTTTAGTTCATGGATATTAAGAGAAGAGAGAAAAAGTTAATGTAAAATTTAGAGGAAAGCTCATATGGCTATATTTTGATCATTAAAAAAATTACTTTTGATGTCAATAAATTTGTATTTGTGATGATAGTTTAATGAATGTGGTATTTTACTTCATCTATGCCATAAAAAGTATATATCAAGTTTCTTTAATTTTTTTTATTCATTATTCATTTAAAAAAAATGAATTGAGAGTATTTTAAGGTTCAAACAAGTTTATTAAGATTCTTATTGTATTTTTAAAGTATTTTAAGATGAAAACAAGTTGAAAATAGGTTTTTAAAATTCAAAAACTCTAACCTTAATCTTTTAATCACAAAAAAAATTAAAAAATTGTTCATGAGCAAATAATATATCATTAAAAAAAAATAAACAATCAAAAATAAATTAATAAATAACCTTTAAAGCCAAGGCTTTTTCATTCTTGGCTGAAGTGATGTGAATTTTTATTTTTGTTATATATATATATATGAGAGGGGGGTGCTAGATTTGAATTACTTATATAAGGATATTTTCATCCGTTTACCTATAAATATACTAAAAGAATAAATTGGAGAACGACGACCTAAAATACAAGCTGGATATATTGAAAGTAGTAGAACTTGTAAGTGTAGATTAAAGACCAAACCTAAAATATAACGTATTGAGCTAAATCCCCCTTCTATTTGAAAGCCTTAAAAAGATGCAAAGGATAGCTTGTTCTTCTTCTTTCTTTGATCTTACATAGGTTATTCTTAAGACTTAGGAAGTGAATATCGAGGAATTATTAGTTTTTTGAAGAAGAAAAAACCAATAACATGCATGGGGTTTTCAAAGCTTTGCAATGACATGCTTGCAAAATGTCCACCCATCTAAGATAATTGAGGAATAAAAAGGAAAATTGGAAGTTTTATGATAATAAAAGGAGTAAGCAAAATGATTATAATTTAAGACGTATTTTTATTATTTTATATTAAAATTACCCGTTTATCTTGCAACTAACCATAATCTTAACGAAAATAATTGACAGGGAGCTGTTATATTAGAAAATATGAACAAAATAAAGGGTACAATTAATATTTTTTCTTATAGAATGGTAAGATTGGGAAATAATGTAATATATAAGGTTTTATTGATAGGTTTTCCCTCCATTTAAGTCCCTTTTAAATAATTCAGTTTAGTCCCTACATCTAAGAGTTATTTGCAATTGGATCTAGACTTCGAAATTTTATTTCATATTCAAAACTAAAAGTCTCTCTCCTTGCACACATATTAATTACTCTTCCAGCAAGAAAATTAACATTTTTGAAAATATTTAAAAATAAAAATTGTACAATGTGCTCACTGTATTGGGCCATCAACGTTAAACTAAACAAATTATTGTCTGAAATTGACATGAACATAACTAGGTGTTGGCAAAAACTAAAATATCATGTTTTTAGCTAAGTTATTGTCTCTCTTAAAATTCAGTTCAAGATTCGCCGGTGACGAGATCCCTTTACGGTGGCCACCTCCACCATTTCAAAATTCAAGTCACCGGTGCATTTCCTCTTACAATCTCGTGCATCGATCACAGAAACAACTCCCATCACTTCAGAAGAGTCCCAGCAGCGTTTTAAGTGCTGGTTGGGCTCGTTGGGCCTGGGACTCAGGCCCAATTAATGAGGGTTTTGTAGTCTCAGAAGAATAGTGCCCTCTCATTACACACACACGTGTGTGAGTTTGTTTTGAGGGATCGAGATATTATAGAAAGGGAAGCTGACTTTTTCTGTACGGAATGATAGAGATATTGTAGATCTTTACGGAACTTTTCTTTCTCTCGAAGAGACTTTTTTCGTCTTTGCATTCTCAACTACTCCTTGAGGTGCAATAGTCTTGCAGACCAGTCTGGATCTCAACCATACACGTGTTTCACTTGCGTGCCGAGAAAATTTTATTTTCATTTTTTCCTAATTATTGTGGAGTCGTGTAATCATGAGTATAGTGTTCAATAATTGTATCTGATATAACTTTTAATATTTAAAAAATTATAAATTCAACCCTTCAATTCTTTTAGACCTAAACAGGTTGGACATACTGATAGTAACCATACACGTGTTGGCTTGCTCTCTTGCCCTGAGTTCTAATCTACCCCGGAACAGAAAGGCTAGGCATAGTAAGGACCAGCATTGCGTTGCTGGCCGCGGCATGCAAGCTATTAGGGTTTTTTGTTGTGTTTTTCGCATCAAATCAACCCACTAAAATTAACTATATTTATCAGAGGTTGCCTACTAAATTCAGGATCATTTCGAGCCGGTTTTTATTTTTATGGATACTCTTTATTTTTAATGGTAGAAAAATAAAAAAAATACTCCTGATCTTAAAAAATTCTAGGATTTTTTTTAGAAATAAATTAGAATTTTACCAAACTCTGTATAAATTTCAATTCAAACTACCAAACAATAAATTTTTATAAAAATGGATGACAACTAGGACCCAATAGTATCCAACCCTGCCAGAACTGTGATAACAAAGGGATCTACCTTAGGATCCTGGCCCCTGCATTCTGATCTACCCCCTGTACTGAAAAGACTAGGCACAATTGGGGCCACCACGATGTTGCTAGCCGCAACATGCAAGCTACTAGGGTTTTTATATTTTGCTAAGAAAACATTGTGCTTTCCACGTGAAATCAATATAGTAAAATCAATCATATTTTTCTGAGGCTGCCTACTAATTCGGAGTCATTTCAAGCCAGTTCCTATTTTTGTGAATTTTCTTTATTTTTAATGGTAGGAAAATAAAAAAAAATACTTCCTGACCTTAAAAAATTCTGGGATTTTTTTTCTAGAGATAGATTAGATTTTTGCCAAACTCTATACAAAATTTCAGCTCAAACTACCAAGAAATGAATTTTTTAGAGGGGGTGACAACTGAGATATAATAATATCTAACCCTATTAGAGCTGTAGTAACACTTATTGCTCTTTTAGGAGTGTCCCTTGACTGGCCATGCGGCACGCTGACCTAGTGCCTATAGGCCTGCCACGGGGCCTTTGCAAAATGTTCCTACACTCGAATTAAACTAAGGGACCTCATGGCTCGAAATATTGCCAGCATCGATGACCCTATTTTCGATCGACAACAACCAATTCTAGCCACTGTCTTTAAAATCCGCTCTAAGTTGTTGGGCGCATTGGAGTACTTTTTCACGGCATGGGCGTGACATTTATTTATCATGCTTGTGACAAGGTGTTGGCAGTTGTTCCGCAACCATTTGCTTGGCGTGATGTCACAACAACTATGGCAGTTGATTATGCTTGCAAGTTGGAGGCCTGGTTGATATGTCTGCTACGGACCACCTCTCTGGGGATTATAAGGAGAGCTTTATATTGGTATGGGTGTGGCATTAAATTGTCGTGTGCGCACCCATGTGTTAACCCTTCTCGCTATCCCTGACCTTATGACATGACATGCTACATGCCGAGCTGACGCAGACACCCCCAACATGATTGTCCCTGTTGTGTCCCTCTACGGCTTGTTGCTTGTGCCTTCTAGATCCTTCATGTTCGACGGTGTAGGCACGATCTTGCTCGGATGTTTCTAATTGCTCTCATGGTCGTGGTTTACTCTTTGAGATTGCTGGCGCATGTACACGATGGTGCATGAGTAGTATTCAGGCTGTCTGTGTCGACAGGCTTCTTGAAGGTGCACCAAACTGTCGGCCCGCTGCCTTACCACTTTCAGCTCAAGGCTTTAAGTGCGTTACGGCAAGGCAAGGTTCCTGTGATGCATACCAACTTCGATGGAATTCTAATGTGAAGTTGTCCCTCACGTTTTCTAGATGGTGTGGGGCGAACCTAGCAGCGACACTCATGTTCCAGTTGAGCAGACTCTTTCTAAACTGGCCCACATGTGATCGCTCGTGCTTTTGGATATAGAATATGATGTCGGTGTGGGTATGTCCACCCCTGCAACTCCCTATTCAAGCTACTCATGCTTAATAAGAACGACTTCCTTTCCCATCTCGGCCCTTAGTCTTATTGGCGTTGGGAATTGTACAGGTCAGGGTGTCACCAAGGAATGCTACCTGGTTGATCCTGCCAGTAGTCATATGCTTGTCTCAAAGACTAAGTCATGCATATATAAGTATGAACTAATTCAGACTGTGAAACTGTGAATAACTCTTTAAATCAATTATAGTTGTTTGGTAGTATTGGCTACTTGAATAACCGTAGTAATTCTAATGTTAATACGTGCAACAAACCCTGACTTCTAGAAGGGACACATTTATTAGATAAAAGATTGACGCGGGCACTGCCCGTTGCTCTGATGATTCATGATAACTCGGTGGATCGCATGACCATTGTGTTGGCGATGTATCATTCAAATTTATGTCTTATTAACTTTCAATGGTAGGATAGAGGTCTACCATGGTGGTGACGGGTGATGAAGAATCAGGGTTCGGTTTTGGATAGGTAACCTGAGAAATGACTACCATATCTAAAGAAGGCAGCAGACGCTCAAATTACCCAATCCAGACACGAAAAGGTAGTGACAATAAATAACAATAACGAGCTCTTTAAGTCTGATAGTTAGAATGAGTACAATCTAAATCCCTTAACGAGGATCCCAGTAATGCAAGGACCATAATGAGCCATGTCAGCACTTAGCGAGAGGGTAGGTTTAAAGGTTCCCAGCAGCCCTGGATAATATGAAACAAATTCTTTTCCAACCTCTTCAACTAATGTGGTGAGCAAGCCATCGCTACGGAGAATAGTAGGGATATGATTTCTCATATGCTTCTGGCTCATCAAAGAATGAAAAAATTAGGTTCCTATATTATTTTCTTTAAAAAATATGCATTTTATTTTTTGATCAAAAAACATTTTCTCTATTGATCTTAAGTTCACAAGACTCAACCTATATTGTTTATTAAGCATCAAAAGGTAGGCATTCTACAAGAGGAACTGAATATTATCCAGGTCAGTTTCTATTTTAGCCACCTATTCAGAGACATGACTGAAATAAAGTTTGTTTAAATCCTTTAGAGCCCTCTTTAAAAGCTTCGGTTTTTTGTAAAGAATAAACATACGAGACCCATAGATATCTATGCTCTAGTGACGCGTGATGACATCCAAGAACTGAGGATGAGCAGCCCACATATTAAAGAATTTAAAGTTCCGTTTCCTATGAAGATCTTGAGATCCTGACTGGATAGAGGCTAGAGAATCATCTGAGAAAGCACCTGGGGTACTAAGGTGAACATGAGTTTGCTACTGCAAGAAGAACTAATGAGGATCTACCATAACCCTATCAATTTTGCTCCACATTGTGCCATTTATCTATGTAAAGTGACAACTCGTAGAATTTAAGTCAGCTAGCCCAAGGCTTACACAACACTCCTTAAAATCTGATACCTCATAGTTAGAAACAAGGTCACTATTATGCTTATCTTCGTAGGAGAGAGTGGAATTAAAATCACTAAGGAGTATCCAAGACAAGTTAGTGCTCCATCTTCTTAAATCCTCCCACAGAGCTCTCTTAACAATAATAATGTTAAAACTGTATATAAAAGTGGCTGTAAAACTGTACTAGTGCTCTAGATTAGTGACTTGAACATGAACCCCTTGAGCAGATAAATGAAGTAGCTCAACTTTCACAGTTCCAAGGTTCCACAAGATGACTATCCTAGCATTTATGGTAGCCTCTCCATTACTAAAAATACTACCAAGACTTCAAACGAAATTTATGCATACATGCAGCTTTAGATAAAATCAACTTAGTCTCTAAAAGACCACAATTTTCTTACCTTTTATGAGGCTAGCAACCTCATGCTGTTTGAGAGGGCTATTTAGCCCTCTCACATTCCAGCAGTAGACTAACATTATGGGGAAAGATGGGAGGTTCCCTATCACTGCTAAAGGATTTGGAATTTTATTGTACTAAAATCTTAGTAAGCATACCCGGTACAAGCTTGTGGTGTGCCTTATTGCCATTTATGTCAACTGTGATTGCAAGTTCTTTCCCTTTAGTAGAGATAGACTGTTGTGCAGGATGATTACTTTCTGCAGACATAATTGTTGTTGGAGAGTAATGCTATTTATAACCATTTTTCTTCTTCCTTACAGTTTCTCATCCATTTACAGGGACATCAACTGCAGCTTGGTCATAGTATTGCTCCACTTGGGCAATGTTAGGAACCTTAGGGTCAGTAGGAGGATCAGCAGGGGGACTTAGCTTAGTAAAGACATTGTCTTTGGTATTATTCATGATAAAAACATTTTTTAAACATTTTTTCTATACTCATTTGGTACCAACCTAACTTTTAGAGCATACTCCAGTTAAATGCCCAAGAACTTTGCAATGTTTATAGAATTTTGGCAGAGTCTTATAGATAAACTTTTAACAGAGAGGATTGCCATTGGGCAGAATAATATTTATGAAAGAATGAAGATCTTCAAGAAAATCTATTTGCACAAGAACTCGAGCATAAGACAATCTCTCCTTGGTGGAAGTAGTTTATCACATTGTATTGGCTTACCAAGGACGCTTGCAAACTTAGATAAACATCTTAGTGTCCAACATTTTAAAGGCAGATTTGGGAACTTCACCCAAAGAGGAACTTATGTCATTTCAGAAAAAGAAATCAAAGTATGGGATGCAAAATGAGAGGACGACTAATTAGTACTTAAAAGTGCATTTTTATCAAGGTTTTATATCATCATTTTGTACTTAAAGTATCAATAACTCCTTAACTAAAACATGTTTTATAATAACATATCTAATAATATAAGATACTTTTAATTTGTGGTAAATGTTCATTTTAAATACAGGCTTATCACATAAATAAAAGGATTGATTGATGAGTTTAAGAACTAAAATTGAAAGGACAAAGAGATGGCCAAACTTAGAAAAGAAATGCTGGTGCAGTCCAAATCAGAACACTGTTCGGTAATTGGGTTATATCTGGAGCTGTAGATGTTGGATTTAGGCCTACTTTATATGGATGAAAAGGTAAGACATATGCCTACAATTTCAGAGAGACCAAGATTTAAAAATGTTATTTTCAAGTTCAAATTGTAACAACAATGAAGAAGTTTGAATTCATCCTACAGCCCAAACACTGTTCAGTGTTTGGTCTATATCTAGAGTTTTAAAAGTCCAAATGACCTCCATTTTTTTTCTTGGAAAGCTGAGACAATTTCCTACAACTTTCATGTTCAAGTGGTTTCAATTATGACATTATCAATGACATTTTGGGCAGATAAGAGAAGATAAGGATTGTCACCAAGTCAAGAGTTAGCCACCCATTCATCAATTAGTCATCAAATCAATAGTTTCCAATATTGGTCTATAAAAGAAGACATTTTCCATGCATTTAGGCACCTTGGTCTTCAGATCAAGGTCATGCTCTTGCTTTCTCTCTTTGTATTTTTATAATGCTTAAGTTTTGCTTTTATTAATATCTTGTTCATGCCTTTCATTTCCTTTCTTTTACTTAGTTAACTTTTATTTTATTTATGTTTTTATTTTTATTTTATTTTTATTTTATTATGTTTAGTTAAGTTTATTATGTCAAGGTGAAAAGGTTATACTAATGATGTAAGAATAAGTATAGTGTAAACTTAACATGGACTTTAATGTTTGATACTAACATGTTTTATATTTATTATCTTATTCACTCTTTAATATTTTACTTGTTAAATGATTAATCTATATTTATGTTGTATAACACTTGGTACAACAAATGCTTTGCACTTTCATAGCCCATACTATATGGTATAACCAACACTTGAGCTATGAAATGAACTTGATTTGTTGTTTACATAAGTTATAATTATGAATACCTGACGAGATTTACAAGTATTAGCATTAATCGAATAAGATAACTAATGTAATCATGTTTACAATTTATAATTTGATTTGAACCTCCTTTATGTGTGGTGCTTGACCGCTTTTTATGATCGGCTTGTTTTAACTCGCAAGTGCACGAGTGTGCGATGTAGCAATTAACTTGGTAAGATCGAGGTCATATCCACAGAGAGCTAGATCTGGAAATTAAGCTAAGTAACAAAAAAACTCAAGAGAAATTAAATTAACAATAACTTGGTTGAAAATAATTGATGGATTTGTTTTTAAAGATAAAAAAAAATGTAAATAGATTTTAAATGACAAGAAAAAGTAAGTCTTGGTCCAAATCAATTTTAATGGTGATGTATTGGTGATTTCTTCAACATATATAAGATAACTCAACCTAATATCAACGATGGTGATATTAGATCAGAAGATATTACAATGAAGATTAGAAAGATGAAGATTGATTATTGCTTAAGAATGAACAAGTACTTTCATATTAAGTAAGACATTGAATCAAGCAATCTCTATACCAAAACTAAAGTTTGTGCATAAAAATTCAAGATTATAACATTACCTAAATAATTTCTAAAATTTCTTTACAATAATAAATCATTCATGAAGAAAATAAGAAGATAAACATTAAGATTCATTCATATCCTAAAGAACTCACCTCAATCACCATTATCCTTGATTTGGATCCAAGAAAGAGTTTAGCCAACCATGATTATATATAAGAACACTTCAATAAACATGAAAGAACTTGAATCCAACTGAAATAATAAGTTTTACAAACTAAAGAACCGAAATCTATAAAGAAGAACATAATACAATTTCAAAAAAAATTCAGACACAAATCTGACTCTAACTTTGGACAGCAATTCGACCCTCTTCAAAATTTTTTTTGGAGAAGTCTATTAGAGACATATTTATAGGAAATTCTGTCAGTTTCCAGATCATTAAAGAACAGCTCATTTGGACACCTGAGTCAAAAGTTATGGGCAAAACACCGAAAGGTGTTCTGAAAAATCAAATCAAGACAGCTTTACAACTACTTTGGTGCACGTTTTTCTTCCTCATTTATGAGGTGTCTCCTTCTTCTTTTTGACCCAAAATAATGTTAAAATATCCCCTCCAGCTTTCCATCTATGTGCTTGCCTTCTTGGATCAATGGATTGCCCAAAATAAATCAATTGTTATTTGTTGTGTGGACATGTAAGATCATGGATTATGTTTGGGTTGATTTGAAGGTTGATTTGGGGTTGATTTTGGGTTGAATTTGAGCATCAAATAAGTATACAAATGTACTTATTATTTGGGCTAAGATTGACATTGAAACCTTGAGTGTTTAATGGTTGAAGTTTGCACACAACATAAGGCAAGTTTGGGCTTGAAATAAATCATATGATATTCTTTTCTAGAATTGGAATATAATTGATTTTTGGGATAAATTTGGAGCACTTATTTGAACCAAGATTTGCTTCAATCTTTAACTAAATGTCTCTTCAATTCTTTGTTTTGAATTCCGACGTTGAATTTTCTGAATTAATTCATTTAAGCTCCAAAAACCTATCGAAACATTAAAACAAACTTCATTACTAAAAAACACATCAATTATTATAAAAACAACCAAATAAAAATAATAAATACATATGTAAAACAAGAGACTTAATGACACTTTTGATGCACAATCATGTGGTTTTCAATTAAATAATAAGAGTTTATACTATACTTGTTTGATATATCATTAATGGATCCTCTAACCTTGACATTTATTGTTATCATTGTGTAATCCTTACATTGATCTTCCATCTCAAAGTTCTCATCAACTTCTTCTTCTTTTTCTTTATTGTTGTTATTGTTGTTACTATTGTTGTTGTTTATAATTGTTATTTATAATTTATACAATTAACCTCCCTATGGTTCAACCCCGGTCTTGCCGGGTTATTTATTACTTCAACACTCCTGCACTTGGAAGAAGACATCAATTTTTTAGTCATGTCAATAACCATATACTAGATAAGGACCTTCATACAAAACAAGAGTTTGTCTTCTTCATTTTAAAAATTGTAAACCAACCAGCCAGATTCATATATGGTGAGAGTGGCTTCATATTTCTAGGTGTTCCTAATAATGTTATTTAGTGCCCAATAACCAAGGAATTTCCCAAACATATAAGCCACAACATATAATTTCCAATCATCACTAGTAATATAAATCTTCAGCTAAAAAAAGGCATGATTAAACAATATTATAGTTTGAGAAATGCATGATCTTAGAGCAGATAAGAGTGTTATGGTTAGACAAGAACAAACCCTTCTATCTACCACTAGCTAGAGGAGAAGAATGAGATTTACCTGTTTTATTAGTTTTTGACAGGTCCAAACTAACATCAATAAGGTTTACAGGTGGCTTAAGTATGGCCGAAAATGGGTAAAAGATCGAAGACTTTTCATATTCATCCTTTGAGAAAGTGAAATCTAATTGCTCCTTATCAAGATCCTCCTCACTGAAACAATACTTAACAAGAAACCCCTATAAGGACGGAGATCCATAAGCCACCGATGACTTTTCCACCTTTTTGGAAGTGCTTGGCCCGACACTGTTAGAGGACAAAATGGCAAGATGGACCAGATCTAGGTTTGGTTTTTAGGAAATGGAACCGGATAGAGTATCGAGAGAAGCCTTTAGGCTTAAAACCAGCGAACCAGTTTGATTACTTATTCCCAATAATGTTGTTTAGTGCCCAATAACTAAGGAATTTCCCAAACACATAAGCCACAACATATAATTTCCAATCATCACTAGTAATATAAATCTTCAGCCAAAAGAGGGCATGATTGAACAATATTATAGTTTGAGAAATGCATGATCTTAGAGCATATGAGAGTGTTACGGTTAAAAGAGAACAAATCCTTTTATCTACCACTAGCTAGAGGAGGAGAATGAGATTTACCTGTTTTATTAGTTTTCAATGGGTCCAAACTAACATCAACAAGGCTTACAGGTGGCTTAAATATGGCCGGAAACGGGGAAAAGATTGAAGACTTTTCATATTCATCCTCTGAGAAAGTGAAATCTAATTGCTCTTAGATCCTCCTCATTAAAATAGTATTTAACAAGAAACCCCTATAAGGACGAAGATCCATAAGCCGTTGGTGACTCTTCCACCTCTTTAAAAGTGCTTGCCCCGGCACTGCTAGAGGACATGGTGGCAGGAGGGACCAGATGTAGATTTGGTTTTTAGAAAATAAGATAGGATAGAATATCGAAAGAAGCCTTTAGGCTTAAAACTAGCGAACCACCTTGATTACTGTAAGATGTAATATGAGCATACAAGAGACCTTGTGTATGTGGAACAATAGTTGCAGGCTTACATTTGTTTCTAGCCATTTAAAAAATGGGTGAAAAAGAAAGAGGAAACAAGGGGGAGAAGGCAAGTCAAGAAAAAGTTTGATGCAGTAATCAGCCATGAAACTTAAAGGAACCTACTTCTTGAAGAAGGAGAGCATCTCTCTTTCAATTAAGAGCTATTTCTCTCTCTCTCTCTCTCTCTCTCTCTCTTTTATCAAACACAAGAATATATTATAAATCAAAAGTAACTATATTGTAAAAACAACAATTATAGAGAAAATATATACAAATAAAAACTGTAAAGGGAACAAGCTCCCTAGGAAACAATTAGAAAGAATTATTACAACCACTTCTTAAATAAGAGATAAACATCAAAGAATGACCAAAATAAATTAACACACTACCAGCCAAAAATAGTAACCACCTTTCAACTCATCCATGTAAAGACATAGAAACCATACACATCCAAGCCAAAACAAAATACAAAAAAGCCCAATTTAACTAATAACACTGTTGGCAAGGTTATTCTTTTTATGAAAATACAAGATTGCATAAAACAAGATCTAGGATTTCTTGAAGATAACCTCAACTGATTTAGTAGTGTTATTAAAGATTCGCTTGTTTTTTTCTTCCCAAATAAGATATATTACAATAACAAGAGAGACTCTTCTCATTCTTGACTGCAACCTTTTTTTGTTTGTTGTGAAGAACCCGAATGGCTCTATTTAAAGTAGACATACTACTATAAATCTTGAGCCAGTATCTAGCCTTAACCTAAAGAGAAGACGACCACGCACAACTGAAGAAGAGATGCGCATAAGATTCACTTGAATTTTGACAGAAAAGGCATAGAAGATCAGGGGAGATAAACTAAAGTTTGTCCCTTGTTCTCAACTTGTATTGAAAGAGACCATTGTTCCCAAACCATACTAGCCTACTGGATATGATCAATTTTGTATCTAAAGAAATCATATGCATTGGTTGTAAAAGACCCCAGACCAAAGTGCCAGTTTAAAAACATTTGTTGCACTGCAGACATTCCTCTATATTACTTAATCATTTTGTTGAGGAGAGAAAAAATTGACTTCCAAAGTGGATAAATTATCTTCTTAGCATCAGAGGACCAGATAGAGGTATGAGGAATGTAGTAATGATCTACCCTTCGAATTCAAAGAGAGTCCGATTTCAAATGAAATTTCAAATGAATGTTCCATAGCTACTTGGCAAAAAAACTATCATTCTTGGCTTTGATGTCAATAACCGCCAAACCCCCTTTGTTTTTTGGTAGAAACACCTACTTCCAAGCAACTAGAGCAGATTTACTTCTTAACATATCTCTAGTCCATAGAAAATTATGACACAGACTAGTAATCTTATTAATAACCACGCCTAGAATTGGAAAAATACTAATACAAAACTGCACCATACACTGCAGAGCTCATTTAATTAGTTCAAGTCGCTCAGCATAAGAGATATGCTTACCAATCCAACTCTGAATAGATGATTATAACTTATGAATAAAAGGAGAGAATTGGCTAGTTAGCAGCCTGTGCGAACTGAGAGAGACACCTAGGTACTTCAAGGAAAAACTCCATTTAGTGAACCTTGAGGAATCAAGAATGGCTTGCTTCATTTCCCTCAAAACTCTAGCAAAAAATATTGAAGATTTGGCTGTGTTAATTGCAAAACCAAATGTCTCCCTAAAAATAGTTAGCTAATAAAGAATAATATTGATTGAAGGCATGTCACAATGACAGAGCAGAAGAATGGCATTAATAAAGCCGAGGTGGGTGATTCCCAGAGCATGGTATTTAGGGTTAAAATGGAAGGTAGCATTTTGAGCATTTAGCTTCAACAACCTAGTGAAGTACTCCATATAAACAATGAAGAGATAAGGCAATAGCGAATCTCCTTGCCAAACACCACACTTTCCTTTAAAAAACCTAAAAAGACTGCAATTTACACAAACTGAAAATGAGGTGGTCTCAACACACTTCATAATAAAATGGACAAACCTAGCAGGGAAACCTAAAGAGTTGAGATCATGAATGAAGGGTCATTAGACATAATCAAATGCCTTTTTGAAGTCTATCTCGATGATACATCAAGGAGAGACACACTTTCGCCTATACTACCTAAGGAGCTCTTATGAATTGAAAGAGGCTGAGAATGGCCTCCTTTATATCCCCTGAAACACCAACAAAAAATATTAAAGATTTGACAGGATTTGCTAGTTGTCTCCCCAAGGATATTAAGCTGATGAAGAAAAATGCTAACAGAGACCATATCACAATGGTAGAGCAGGAGAATGTCATTAGCAAAACCAAGATGAATGATTCCCAAAGCTTGGCATCTTAGATGAAAATGAAAGCCAGAATGCTGAGTATTGATTTTCAGTAATCTAAAGAAGTACTCCATGCAAATAATGAAAAGATAGGGAGATAATGGATCTCCTTGCTGAACACCACACTTACCTTGGAAGAACCCGAAAGATGCAGATAAAAAATAAGGCTATCTCAACACATTTCATAACAAGATCAACAAACCTTACAAAGAAGCCCAAGAGCTGAATAAGATCATAAAGAAAGGACTATTGGATCGAATCAAATACTTTCCTAAAGTCTATCTTGATGGTGCAGCGAGGGGATACATGTTTACACCCATATTACCTTAGGAGTTATTGCATGAGGTTAATATTATCTGTCATGAATCTCCCACTAAGAAAAGCATTCTGAGAAGGGATGATAATATCATTAAGCACATGAGCCAACCTCCCTGCTAGAATCTTGAAAATCACTTTGTAAGTGACGTTGTAGTAAGAAATAGGTCTGTAATCTGTAACAGGATTTGCATTTGCAGACTTTGGAATAAGGGCTATAATAGAATGATTAAGCTGCTTGAGAATCTCCCCTTAGGCAAATAAATCTTGAACGGCTGAACAAAAGTCATCACCAATAATGTTCTAAGCTTTTTTAAAGAAGGCAAAGGTATATTCATCCGGACCCAGAGTTTTATCATCATCCATACTAAAGAGAACTTGCTTCATATCATCAACAATTACTTAAGCAAGTTGGAATACATGAAAGTCGATAATAATACAGGTGCCACAATAAACCACCTTAGCTCTTAGCGAGATATTAAGCTTAGAAGTCCCTAGGAGCTCTTTATAGTATAAGACAAACTCTCTACCAACCTTTTTAGTTGAAGAAGTGAGCAAGCCATCACTACAAATAATAACAGGAATATGGTCTCCTATAATGCAAACTTACGAAAGAGTGAAAGAATCAGGTTCCCTTGTCACAGTCTTTAAAGAAAGCATACTTCAACTTTTAGCCAAAGAACATTTGCTCGGCTGATTTAAGATTAACAAGGTTTAGCCTCTACTGCATTTCAAATGCTAAGAGATGACCATTGCCCCTATCATTTTTCAAAAAGAAGCTTAATATCATCCATGTCCTTTTCTTCTCTAGCTACTCTTTTCGAAATATGACTAAAATGAAGATTATTTAGACTTTTAGTGCTCCCTTCAACTACTTAAGCTTTTTACAGAGAATACACATATGCGACCCATTGATATCCAAAGACCAATACTGAAAGATGATTTTGCAAGAATTGAGGATGAGTAGCCCGTATATTGAAAATTTTAAAATTTTATTTTCCATGAAAGTCCTGTGATTCCGGCTGGAAAGTAGCTGGAGAATAGTATGAAAAAGCTCCTAGGGTACCAAAATGGACATGAGCCATTTACTGTAATAAGAACCAATGAGATTTTACCATAACTTTATCAATTTTTTTCCAGACTGTGCCATTTATCCATGTAAAATGACAGCTTATAGAGTTCAAGTCAATAATCCCAAGATCAGAACAACACTTCCTAAAATCTGAAATATCATAATTAGAGACTGGCTCCCTATTATGCTTATCATCTTAAAAAGAATAGAGTTGAAGTCACCAAAAAGAAGCCATGGTGATTTCATGCCCCGCCTCTTTAAATCCTCCCACAAAGCTCTCCTAGTAGTAATGGTGTTGAAATCGTATATGAATGTGGTTGTTAAGCTATATTGGTAAACCAAGCTAGTAATCTGAACATGTATCCCCTGTGCAGAGAAGTGAAGCATCTCAACCTTCACTGTGTTAGGGTTCTAAAAAACAACTATCCATGCATATATTGTAGCTTCAACATTACTTACAAACTGCCAAGACTTCAAACGTAGCTTATGCATGCATGCAACTTTTGCCGATAACAACTTAGTCTTAGAAGACCACAAATGTCAATCTTTTTACCGTTTATGAGGCTAGCAACCTCATGTTGTTTGAGAGCATTGTTAAGCCCTCTCACATTCCAGCAGTAAACAATCATAGATGAGGAAGGGTGGGAGATACCCCACCACTACCAAAAAATCTATTGGAATTCCTTTGGACCGGGCTCCTAGTGCGCATATTTGATATTGGTCGATAGGGAGCTTTACTGCCAGTTATGGCTACTGAGATTGCAGGAGCTTTCCCCTTGGCAGAGACATACTGTTGTGAAGGCCGGTTACTTTTAACAGGCAAAGATGAATGCTACTTGTTACCATTTTTATTCCTCTTTTTCAAAAACAATTTACCACTCTTCTAAACTAACAACTATGGGTTGAAACATCGCTGCTCATCCTGAGCTACACAAGCCTCTATAAGGACAATAGGATCATCAGTGGGAGGAGCAATAGTGGGCGGGGCATTTATAAGGGAATCATCAATAGAGGGGCTGAGTCAAGTAAAGACATTGCCTTTGACATTTTCCTAGGAAGCAACACTAGCTAAACATGCCTTCTCTATTGTGTTGACCTCTTCCCTACCTTTAGAACACGCTCTAGTGGAATGGCAGAGCACTTTGCAAAATTTAGGTAGTGTCTCATAGATAACCCTTTCAATGAGGGGGTTACCATTGGGCAAGATAACATTGATGAAGGATTTAAGATCAACAAGGAGATCCACTTCCATTAGCACCCATGCATATGATATTCTCTTCTTGGTAAAAGTTAACTTGTCACACTGTATGGGTTTACCAAGAACACTCGCAAGCTTTGATAAGCACCTAGGTGTCTAGCATTTCAATGGTAGGTTTTGGAAATTCATCCAAACAAGGACTTGAGTCATTTCAGAGCATAAAAAATCAAAATATTCAAACATAGGGAGCAAGATAAGAGGCTTGCCATTAACTATGTAACGCCCTTCATAAAAAAAAAAAGAACTTATCCTCTTTATTTTGGAATTTATAAACTAACCAGCTTGATTTATGTATGGTAAAGGTGGCTTCATATTTCCAGATGTTCCTAATGATGCTATTTAGGGCTCTATAACTGGGAAATTCTCCAGAAACATAACCAATGGCATATAGTTTCCAATCATCACAAGGATGATATCTAAGTCTTCAGTTAAAAGAGGGCAAGACTGAATATCATTTAAGGCTGAAAAATGCATGAGTTTTGGGTAAGAGAAGATGCTTCAATTAGAAGAGAACAAATCTCTCCATCTACCACTAATAGGGGGAGAAGAGGGAGATTTACCTACTTTAACAGCATTGGACGAGTTAAAGTTGGAACCTTTAGGGCTTGCTGGTATCTCGAAAGAGACCAGAGTCGGAGAAAATGGTAAAGACCTCTCATTTTTCCTCAGAGAAAGTGAAGTCTAACTACTCTTCTTCCACGTATTCATCCTTAGAGTAGTCTTCTACAGTGAACTCATCAAGAGGTGTAGAGTTGTTAGCCACCGGAGACCCATTTACCTCTCTAACCGTGCTTGTACCTGCACCACTGGATGGGATGGCAGCACGGGGTAGATCTGTGACTGGTATGTAGAAAATAGAACCACAGAGATTTCCAAGAGCTGAATTTAGTCTTAAAACCAAAGAACCACCTTGGTTTATGTGAGATGGAATAGAGGCATGCAACGGATCTTGTGTACATTTAACAACAGCTACAAGTTTCTATTTATTTTTAGCCATTTGGAAACTAAAAGGAAATGGGTAGAAGAAAACGGGTTATAGGAAGAGCTAAATGCAGTGGAAGGCCATGAAAACTGGAGGAAACAGCTTCGGATGGAAGGAGAGCTTCTCTGTTTAATTTCTCTCACTACCGAAAGCTCTTTCTTTTTTTTTAATCAAATGTAAGAAACATATAGATCAAAACAAAGCTAGAGAATAAAAAAAAGTACAAAATACTTGTAAAAAACCAAATAAAGGGAACAAGGTCCTAAAAAAACATATAAGAAAGGCTTCCACATAGACTACAAGCAACCTAGGACAAGAAACACATGAGCAAAGGAACAAGCTCCCTTGAATAAGCATACAAATAGAACTTATTCAGCCAACAATGAAAAGCATGAGCAACCCTCATGCAGGGAACTGAACTAAAACAACATAAATCAAAAGGTCTGAGGGAACAGGCTTCTACTAAGTTGAACAAGATTAGCAGAAAACCAAACAACAAAATAAACAGCCCGACAATAAAGAGGAATCAGCAAAGTAGCCTTCCATACTAGAGCAAACAACAACAAACATGAGACCTTATAACCAGGGCCACAAACACATCTTGCCAAAAAGGCTAACAACAGCAGCAAACACAACAACAAGTATAAAGACCTCATAGCAAGGCTCATACAAAACAAAAAAAGCCAATAACAAACATCCAAAAATCCTGACTAGCATGGCCACAAAACCTGTAAAATATCTAGCTAAAGATACAAGTGATAAAACCAAGGATAAAAACCCTACAACTTGAAAACCACTATATAAGCAACTAAAAAGTAGATGAAGGGGCAGTAGTATCAAAACTACTTATAGACATAAGGACTATGACAGGGCCTTTGAGTTTTTGCTTCTCTAACAGGGTTATATTAGAGGTAGCAGCAACCCTGCTTCTTGTTAGATACTGCCTCCTTATAGTCATAACAGTAGGAGCTGCTCCTTCATTAGTAGTGCATATAAGTTCTAAGGTAGAAGATTGCTTAGTATCAGTGGTAACAATCTTTAATCTTTTGCATTTAAGGGAGTGGGCTTTCACCTGATCAATAATATCAACAACTGTATTTATTGCAAGAGTGTCAGTAGGAGGGTTTGCTCTGTCAGGCTGTTATTTCTCAATATCAGCAGAATCCTCAAAATGAACGCTAGTTATAGAAGCTGTATATTGTCGTTTTTTCTTGATGGAACTAAGACCCCTATTGCATATATTGGTAGAATGACATATAATCGGACACCTTTTACAAAACCTTAAAAGGGATTCATAAGTGACATGCTGGGAGAAAGGCATGTCATTAGGCAATACAACTTGAATAGCATTTGGGAATTCATACGACAAATCAACCTTGACCAGAATCCCAACATAAGAGAGCCTGGATATATTTGCTATGGGAATGTCATAATGGATTGGTTTCCCTATCATACTGGCAAGTTTCAAAAGACACAAAAGAGTCTAGCATCTCAAAGGCAAGTTGGGTAATTTCACCCAAGTTGGTAGCTTTGTCATGTTATTAGCTTGGAAGTTAAAGAACTCAGGCATGATTTTCAAAATAAATGGCCGACACTTAGGGTTTCTAGCATTTCTAGTTCATAATGAAAAGAAAACATTAACCAACCCGAATCATGCATCGTGAATCTTGCTTTGTGTTGACAATACTTACTAATAAATTGTAACAGGGATGTCTAACCAAGGAATTTTCCTACTACATGTCCAATTAAACAGAAACACCATAGGGGCATGGCTTCTCCTAGATCTATCTCTTTCAATTGACAGGATTCTAATTTAGCAAAATCAGAGAAATGAACTAGTGGATGAGGGGATGGGTTTGAGGTAATTGGCAAAATATCTGATGCAGGGCCATTGCGACCTTTCGATATTGGCATGGCAAGAGCCCTAGAAGCTGAAAAGGGTTAGTCATCAGTGGAAGGGACACCATAAAAAGGCTGAGAAAAGGAGTATTCTTGACCCAAAGATGGCTGAGAAGAGGGAACAAGAGATGAACCTCGGGTCGGCTTGCCAGAGCTCGAATGGAGCGAGCTTAAATTATACCCAGCTAAACACTCATTTGGAGTAAGATGAGGCCGAGGATGCTTAGAAGAACCCTTATTGCAAGCGCTAGGAGTAGTGGAGGAATGGGCAAAACTATTCATTTGCATGTGTTTGTTCCTATGCTTTGCTGAAACCCTAACACCACTAAAGGGTGAAATGAAATCAGCTTGAATCGCCTTCCTCCTAAGCGTAGAAGTGGGCAAAGTGATGCCTTGTTGAACCGGCGAGTAGTTGTAGGACAAAACCTTAATCGTTCGTGAAACTAACCCCTGACGGGGAACCTGGAGACTGAAGTCACCTTGGGTAGTCTTAAAAGTTGATGCTTTAGTCTTTCATTTAGTCATAATTAACAAAAGAGGAGCTTCGTGGTAAGATGAGAACTAGAGAAGAAAGCGTTGCATAGTGAAATGAGAAGACGCTCAACCAAGGCACAATAGTTTCTCTTATTTACAGTCACGTGCTTCTCTCTCTAGAAAATTCCTGGAGACTGAGGCTGAGAGCTCTTACTGAAAGCTCTTTTTTTTTTATCAAATGTTAGAATTTTATAGATAAAAAAGATTGATTAACTGGAAAACCAGAAAGCCAATAGTACACTACACAGAACAAGCCACTAGGAACAGGCTTTCAGATAGCGCAAAGAAAAAAAAACAACCTAAGGGAATAGGCCATCGGTTAGAAAAACCGAAGGAAGGAAAAACCTTCAACTAACCAGCAGAAAAGGCCATAAACATGCAATTAACACCCTTGACACAAGGAGTCCCAGATCCACTTAATGAAGACCACGTATCGCCAAAGGACAGAAGGAGTAGGCCCAGTAGCAACTAGTGCAACATAAAAGCCAAATACATGAGCCATACAAGCACAAATCAACAAAGCTCAAGAAGTAAGCACTAAACACAGGGAGAATGCAAAACAAAGTGGCAGGCCTGACAGCAATTATAGCACATAGAAATACATGCATGAAAAAACCCTTCACCATGCAAAACCAACTTATTAACCACCCAAAATGATCACCCGATAGCCAATTGAAAATGATCTTTTTCATGAAAATGAAAAACAATGTAAAACAGAATTTGGAATCTTTTGAAAATGATATCAACTCCTCTAGACTTTGCATCAAAAACCTGTTGATTTCTTTCCTCCCAGATGAGATACACCATGATGGCCAATGAGACTTTTCGCATTCGAGACTCCATATTGGATCTCTTGTAGGATAACCCATGAAGTGCATTGTTGAGGGTCAACATCCTCCTGTCAATTCTAAACCAAGATTTAAAACAATGAAAGCTCTTTTTTTTTTATTAAATCTAAGTGTATAAAAAGATTAAAAAAAAAATTGACATTACTAAAGAACCAGCAAGTACAAATACAAGGTTGATCAGAAAGGGAACAGGCTCCTTAAGAGACCAAAACATCAAACCACTGAAAAATAATAATAGTGAAAAAAACGGACAATGGTTATGAGAGGAACCAAATAGTATAAGGTTCCCAACCTAACACAAAGCAAAATAGGACAAGGGATTAACTTGAAAAACAAATCAACAATGATGAAAGACCAGAGAGCTTAAGATGAAGAGATGAACTCCTAAGGTATCAAATAGCAACCCGACGAGGATGAATCAACGACAGCTATAGAATAAAAGGATGAATGAAACTCTTAGCAGGAGAGACCGAAGCCAAGAGCCTACAAGCTGATGAGCACAAGAGGAAGCCATGCAAAAAATCCAGGGACGAAGAACTTTTAGCCATCCATGTAGAGACAATTATCAGCCATCCAAGTAAAGCATGCCCATCCATATAGAGACTTAAAAAGCCATCCTTGTAGAGACAGAGACAGCCCCTTCAGGTTCCAGACAGAACCTATTAATACACTAGCAGCAGCCAAGAATAAGTGGCAACAGCTCATCCATGCAGATACAAGGAATAATGAACACGAGAGAATGGAGACAGATGTCTAAAGATCAGCCAAAGAGCACAGGACTATTGTCAATAAAAATGGCTAATAGCTAAATACCAAGCAAATAAGGCCACATGCAAGTGCAAACAGAGCCCTTTCATCATCACATCCAGAGAATGAAGTATAGCCAATTAGAGGTTCCCAACCGGCCAAATTAAAAGAAAGACCATGCAGAGACCATGCAGAACCGAGAAACCATGCACATCTAGCCCTCAACATGCAAGGCCAAACAGAAATACCAAGAAGTAATCAAAGTAAAAAACATGAAAACGCATGCAAGCTCCAATGAAAGCTCTTTCTTTTTCTTTTTCTTTTTCTTTTTCTTTTTTTTTTCTTTTTCTTTTTGATAAAATGTAAAAATTATATAAATAAAAAATAGCAAGACAAGCTTGCGAAACAAGCTGGGGACCAACAGTACAATACATATATTAGAAAAAGGGAATTGACTCCCTTGAAAGAACAAAATACAAACCAATAGCAAAACTGGCTGAAAACCAGTAGAACAAGACATATATCAGCAAAGGGACAGGCTCCCTGATGAAACAATATATATATTAGAAACCTAGCAACAATTTGGAACCCAAAAAGCCAGTAACAATAGAGATGAGGAGAACCATCCAAACCAGCAAAGGGTAGCAAGCCAATTTGATCCATTTCAACACCCAGAAACGCATCACCAGCAACTAGAAGGGCCCCCACACCTTAAAATCGACAAGCCAACAATGCAACTAATAGCTAGCCAATAGCTAACTTGCCAACCAACAAGCCACGATGAGCAAAGCAACAATCAAAATAACTGGCAGAAAAACTGCAAACCAGCAAGGAGAAACCCAAGCAACTGTAGTACAAGCAAGCAAATGAGCAACAAGGAAGAACCCAACAGCAGACCGAAAGGCCAATAGACCAGCAATCTGGAGAAAACAGAAAAGTGACAGGCAAGAAAATTGTAACACACAGGAGACAAGCTAACAAGAGTAGCAACAATAAGACAAAGCTAGCAAAACAAAAGCATACAGAGATCCAAACAGGGACAAGGAACAAGTTCCTTAGCCAAACCAGGGAAACATCATAAGGAGGATGAGGAAGCAGAGGCTGAGCTGCCTATAATCTCAACCGAAAAGGAGCTATTGGAAGGACGACTTGTCTAGGAGGCCTTCCCTAAGCGGCCAGAAGTGGCTGCAGCTTTACTCCTTGTCAAATATTACCTCTTGGGAGGCAAGTCAGCCATGACATCATCTGCATGCACAACCAGAGGAGCTTTAGGAGGATGATCAATAATAGGACTATAAGGTGTAGTGAATTTGGCCCGCTTGCGATCACTAGGACCTGTGCGCTCTTCCTCAGAAACAGCGGCCTCAGCAGACATTGGATCGACCTCCGACTCACCTTGAGGTTCCTCATGAGGAGGCTGTTTGTCAACAGCTTTAGTGTCTGCTGAAGGATTAGAGCACCCATAAGGAGTAGGAGCTGGCTGAGCACGCTTTTTGTGCTTGTGGCTGGAATTGTTAGCACAAGAAGAGGTGTTGTGCCCCAAGGTTCGGCATTATTTGCAAAAATATGGTAGCGATTCATATATCACTTTATGGGTCATGGTGGCACCATTAGGCAGGGAGATGTTAATCATTGCAGGCAAATCAACTAGCAAATCAGTCTCAACTAGCACTTTGGCATAGGATAATCGAGTCATAGAAGACGTTGGAGTGTCTAAATGAAGCGGTTTCCCTACCATGCTTGTTAATTTAGATAGGCAAAGTGGGGACCAGCACTGAAGAGGTAGATTAGGAAATCTAATCCATACTGGCATTCGAACCATATCAGAGGTATCAAAATCGAAGAAGTCAGGCATAATTTTCAAAATGAAAAGTCGGTTATGCACATAGTAAGGCCCTCCGTTTAGCACTTTTAACATGTCCATTTCAGAATCAAATTTGAAAATTAACCAACCAGAATCGTGCATGGAGAAATTAACTGTACGTTTCCAGGAAGAATTGATAAAAGTAGAAAGTAAAGTGTAACCTGGAAACTTGCCAGCAATGAACCCAATAAGACTGAACCTCCACCGGTCTTTGTACAGACCCACATCCGTATCCAGAAATGTGCAAGATGATGTAGCTGTGTAACTAGAGAAATGCACAAGAGGAGGGGATTGAGGGACTGCGGGTGCACTTGGGGGGTCTGATGGAACTGGACCAGGCATAGGAGGAGGTGGTGGAGCAGGGACACCAGTCATCGCCTCAAGGTTAGGGTTTCCAACGCAAGGCCATGGGTTAGGAGACCCATGCTCACTATGGGTACCACGACGAGTGTGAGTTGAGACTGGAGAAAAGTTAGTGGGCCCACCTTGGCGAGGGGAGGACAATGAAGGAGCAGTAAAGGTCGTGTGGAGTAGACCCCTATTTTGATTTTTTGTTCGAACCCTAAAAAGGCGCTGAAAATTAACAACATCAGCAAGGGCTACTGTTGCTCGCAGAGTATTAGTTGGAGGAGGGGAGGTATGAGAGGGACTGGAGGGGCACTGCATATCAGGAGAGACATTTTTATTGAAGGCCCGTTGGAGATTTGATGAAGAGGGTCTCGAGGAACAGTAGTCATGGTCTTGCTAGGCAGACCGTAACACTAAGGACTTTTTCTTAGATTTTGCCATGAAGAAACAACCCAAAAAAACCAGAGGAAGAGTCAATGATAGTGCAGAGAATAAGAGAAGAAATGTTGCACAGGAAAAGAGGGAAAATACTAATAGTAGCACCATGACTCTGCTTACAACCGAGAGCTTCTCTCTCTTCAATGAAAGCTCTTTTTTTTTTTATCAAATGTAAGAATATATATTAAGATCAAAGTAATAATGCCACCAAAAGTAGCAAACGCAGAATATATACAGATAGGGGGCAACAAATACCCTAAACCAAAATGGGAACAAGATCCCATTGATGAAGACATAAAATAAATTAACCTAAGGCTTATAGAAGCCACAGTTCAGACAAACAAAAGAAATGACATGGCTCACAACTAGCCGAGACTAGTTACTAATCAGCCAAGCCAAGACAAGGGAATAAACCAAAGCCAACATTATATCAGCCAAAATAGAACCGTAGGATAGCTGCTCAACTCCTATAACGAGCATACAGCCCAGCCATGCAGAGAAACCGCCAGCTAATCATGCCAAAACAAAATCGTAGGACAGCTGCTCAACTTCTATGACTTGCATGCAGCCCAGCCATACAGAGACACTGTCATATACTGGAGCCTATAGTAAGCAAGTCGAGGAGCACAAAAGGAAGCCATGCAGAAATTTGAAGGACGAAGCAATTTCAGCCATCTATGTGGAGACAGTTACCAGCCATGCAATTAAAGCATGCTTATCCTTGTAGAGACGTATAAGACCTTCCTTGCAAATATAGAGCCAGCCTAGTGAGAAACCATTAATACAGCAGTAGCAACCTAGCTCTTTCTTTTTGATCAAAATGTAAGTGTATAAAAAGATCAAAAAATATACAAAGCTGGGAAAGCCAGCAAGTCCAGAAACAAGGCCAAACCAAGGAAGGGAACAGGCTCCCTTTGAGAGCTAATCTAGAATCCATAGAAAGGAATACCAACATAACTAGACTATAGATAAAAGAGGGGTCTAGTAGAATAAGGATCCCATGCAAACAAGATGAAAAACAAGACAGGGAAAACACTGCCACCGAAAGCAAGCCATGTACCCCCACATGAGTTGGAAGGAGAACAATGAAGCCGCTGGAAACAGAAGTTGGTTACATTCCTCTGGAGATGACGATAGCAGAGCTAGAAACAGAAGAGGAAGCTTCTAGCTGTGAAAAAGGCAAATGAAATATAACGGGAGCCAATTAAAATGGGACAGAAGTCCAAAGATCGGCTGGAGATAAAGACCCGAAGTCAACAATGGATGCCAGCTGAAGAGCACCACACAATTAGAAAGCTCCTATAGGATAATAAACCAGCCAATGAGGGGAGCACAAGGGAGCATAAAACAGCTGTAATCGGCTGGAGATAGGGACCCGAAGTCAACAATGGAGGCCAGCGGAGGAGGACCATGCAGCGGAGGAGGACCATGCAATTGTAAAAAGCTCCTACAGGATAATAAACTAGCCAATGAGGAGAGCACAGAACTACTGTAGGTAGACTGAAAAACAATTAAGAGTATGTGGCAATGAATAAGTGAATTCCTAATCCATCAAGAGGATTCCCCACGTGGTAATGAACCACTTGCAGCCCGACAATGAAGACAAAGAAAACACAACTCTCGAAAAATAGGGGAGGGATAAGGAGACCCATGTCCTCCGGACAAACAAACCAACAACTGCCACCACAAGAGGCTCAACAGCAACCAAAAAATAGGAGGCAACATCTCAACCATGCATATACAAGGAACATGCACGTGGATGCAGAGCCCTTACAGCATCACATCATGTAGATACATAGAAATCCCAAGCCCACCATGCGAAGACACCAAGACATCTATACATAGGCTCTTCCACCAATATAGCTATGCAGAGGCTAAGGAGATGCAGTCAATTAAAGGACAGCAGACCATTCCATGCAGCTGAGGAGATGCAGCCTTCTGCCATTACACATATCAGGCAGATACGAGGAAAAGCAGCCGACCATGCAGCTGAGAGGAAGCCGCCTTCAGTAGAGAGAGTCATTTACATGTAATTGACTCCCTTGACAGAAGGAGCCTAGGATCCATTTGATGTAACCACACAGCACCCAGAACAGAAGAAAACAGTAACTGGAGGGACGTGATGCAATATGCATGAGCCATGCAGACTCAGATTTACATAGCTGAAGAAGTTAAAACCGTGAGCTCCAAACCCTGGGAGAAAATGGCAGGCCATACAGCAGGTAATGCACGTAGAAATGCATGCATAATCTCCATGCACGCCTCAATAACCTGCGCCCTGCCAAAGTAGCCTGCCAGCCACCTAGAGGAAAAGTGCCCACCCGATAGCCAATTGAAGATGATCTTTTTCATAAAAATGAAATACAATATAAAACAAAATCTCTTTCTTCATTCTATGGGTGGTGGTGTATGGTCATTCTTAATTGATAGAGTGATTTGTCTAGTTAATTTTGTTAACAAAACAAGACCTCAGCCTACTAACTAGTTATATCGAGGTGATCCTTCTCAACAAGCTTCTTAGAGGGACTATGACCTTCCAAACCAAGGAAGTTTAAGGCAATAACAGGTATGTGATGCCTTTAGAAGTTCTGGGTTGTATGAGCGCTACACTGATGTATTTAACGAGTATATAGACTTAGTTGATAGGCCCAAGTAATCTTTGAAGTTTCATCATGATAGGGATAGATCATTGTAATTGTTGGTCTTCAACGAAGAATTCCTAGTAAGCATGAGTCATCAACTTACGTTGACTATGTCCCTACCCTCTGTATACACTGCCCATCGCTCCTATTAATTAAATGGTTTGCAGAAGTGTTCAGATCGTGACGATGTAGGCGGTTCGCCACCAGCCATGTCACGAGAAGTCCTCTAAACCTTTTCATTTAGAGGAAGGAGAAGTTTAAATAAGGCCTGGCACTTGCTCCAATGACCGGGTCTGTTTGATTCGGCAAGTTGTTATATACTTCTTAGTGGATTTTGACTTCCATGATCACCGTCCGGCTGTCTTAATCAACCAACACCCTTTATGGGTTCTAGGTTAGTGTACAGTTGGGCACTGTAACCCAGTTTCCAGTTCATCCTGGATTGCCAGTTCTGTTTACCGAAAATAGCCCACTTGGAGCTCTTAAGTATATAGCGTGGTTCAATGAAGCAGTCGTGTTGTCCTACCTATTTAAAGTTTGAGAATAAGTCGAAGGCATTGTGCCCTCGATGCTTTTAATCATTTCCTTTACCCAATAGAACTTACACCGAGCTCTAGCTATCCTGAGGGAAACTTTAAAGAAAACCAGTTACTAGATGGTTTGATTAGTCTTTCACCCCTATACCCAAGTCAGACGAACAATTTATACCTCAGTATTGTTGTATGCCTCCACTAAAGTTTCCTTTGGCATTGCCCCGCTCAGGCATAGTACAACATCTTTCGAGTTTTGACAAACATGCTCTCGCGAGAACCTTTTTGAGAAGATTAAGGTCGGTCGGTGGTGCAACCCTCGAAGGGATCCCACTAGTCAGCTTCCTTACGCCTTATAGGTTTACTCGCTTATTGACTCGCACGCATGTCAAACTCATTGGTCTATGTTTCAAGACAAGATGAATAGGGGGCCCACAAGTCAATGCTCGGAGCACGTTGTGATAGCGCAAGCAACAGTCCACAATCACAACGATAGTGTCTTCGTAAGCTTTTCAAAGGCCCGGGCTTGGGCCACCACCATAATCGGCATCGGTCCAGTCTCCGAGCAAATCGGCGAACCATCCTAAGCATTCCACATCCAGCTGGGGCGCATCGCTAGCCCTCATCCACTTCGCTCTTAATAATTTCAAGCACTTTTAAACTTTCTTTTCAAAGTCCTTTCCATCTTTCCCTCACGATAGTTGTTTACTATCAATCTCTCGCTCGTATTTAGCCTTGAATGGAATTTGCTGCCCGATTAGACTGCATTCCTAAACAACCCAACTCATAGACATGTCATGGATTTAAGTCATTTGTATTGGATTCTACCCATCACTTGGTGAGAATTGTACTTCAAGGTGGCCCGTGCGACTCTTTCACTATGAGGGCTTGGTCAACGGCACATACCTTGGATAAAATTTTTGCCTAATTGGCCCCTATTATAGGATGGTAATTGGATGGCGAGCGAATGCATTGCATCTAGCCCGGATTCTGACTTAGAGGCGTTCAGTTATAATCCAATGTATGGTAGCTTCACACCATTGACTTTTCAGCCAAGTGCAATAACCAATTATGCAAATCAACTGTTCCTCTCGTACTAAGTTGGATTACTATTGTGACATTATCATTAGTATGGTAAAACCAACCTATCTCACAACATTCTAAACCCAACTCATGTTCCCTATTAGTGGGTGAACAATCCAACACTTGGTTAATTCTATTTCACAATGATAAGAAGAGCTGACATCGAACGATCAAAAAGTAACGTCACTATAAACGTTTGGCTACCACAAGGCAGTTATCCCTGTGGTAACTTTTTTGACACCTCTAGCTTTAAATTCTAAAAGTCTAAAGGATCGATAGGGGCTGTATTCCTAAACAACCCAACAGAATTTACCGCTCGATTAAGGTTGTAGGCTGCGTGACACCATTGCTATTAGTAACACTATTACTATCATTCAATTCTCTTTTTTCTGAGGGACTAACACTGAGATTCAGTCTAATATCGCTCCAATGCACCCCCCTAAGCCCCTCTACTAGTAAGGCGTCGTAGAGGCCGGGATGTGATAAGGCATCATTCCCAGGATCTCGAGGCTCGGATGTGCGGGTATGGGAGCAAGAGGGGGGCAACACATAAGGAACCGGAGTCCCGGAGAAATTAGACCATAATGCATTTCTTGGTGTGAGGAAGAGAAATGAAGGGAAAGAAAAAGAGCCACTAGTGATAAACCATCATCATATGATGACACATGCCACTTACAAAGGAAAAGGAGACAATGAAAACATATTTTCCACTACTGGGATCTGCTACACGTATAACCCAAAGTGCACAACACACACCACTAGCTTTTCAAATTAAAAAAATATTAATTAAATGCTAAATTACATTATTAACCTTAATCAAACTAACAGTTAACAAAATAATTAAGGCTAAAAGACCTTAATACCCCTAATTCCAATGACTTAAATTTCTTGGATCCAAAGGCATATTTGTAATTTTATTATGTATAAAAAAAGACTTAAATACTACTGCTCGAAAGTGTTTTTTTGTTCCTAGGATTTTTATTATTATTTTAATTTTCATTAAAATATGGAAAAAAATACCCTAAAAAATCTATAATTACTAATGCATCACGAGGAAAGATAAAAATACCCATGATTCCAAGGCAAGCAATATTTTTTAGAAGGCCATAAACGTCACTTCATTATTATAGTGAATTGTGAATTGTGTCTATAACTACATAGAAACAACTATATGCGCGCGCATTACTCAAAGTGCACAATACACACCACTAACTTTTCAAAATAAAAAATATTAATTAAATGTTAAATTATATTATTACCCTCGATCAAACCAACAATTAACAAAATAATTAAGGCTAAAAGACCCTAATACCCCTAATTCCAATGACTTAAATTTCTTAAATCTAAAGGCATATTTGTAATTAAATAAATTGCTCGGTGTAAACTAGATTTGTGGATTTGTGCTTCACTACAAACAAACATTTTCTTTTAATTGATTATAAAAAAGATGTTCGGATGATACAAATGTCTCAAAGAAGTAAAACAAAATAACTTGGGCATAGATGTGGCTAAACAAAAAATTAAAAAAATAAATAACAACATTAAATTAACCAATTTAAACCAAAATGTATTACAGGAACTTGTAGGAAAAAAATTGTTATCAAAATGGAAAAAAGATGATGAAGGAAAGATTTTAGTCAATTAAATTAAAAATTAAAAATTAAAACTAAAAAAAATTCGAGATAAGCTAACCTAAGTAAGTATGACAAAGCAAAGTAATAAGATTAAGAAAAGCCAAGATAAAGCCAAAAAAATATATATATTCATATATAAAAGGATTAATTTGAAAAAAAAATTCACTTAATAAAAAAACAATAATGAAGTCGAGCATGCCAACTAAACTCTACAACTTAAATAATGCGAATGAGATACCTAATAAAAAGTAAATCAGAAAAGATTTCAAAACTTAATTTTTAAATAATTCAATGATGAATAATGAAATGTAAAAAACATTAAACTTAAAAACAATATTTTTATAAAATATTTTAGTAAACTAGATTAACTTATTAAATTTATAGTCTAAATAATGTGATTGAGATAAATAAATAATATAAAAAAATTAAAAAAAAAACATGAAATTCAATATAAAAACACTTCAACCCTTGAAAACATGGTGTGGCCACTAATTTGTCACATATGCTCTCAATGGTGGATGAGTTATCATGAAAATTCAAACAACACCGAAAAACATGATGTGGCCAGCAATTGTTTTTTTTTTAAAAAAAATATTATTATTTCATTATTTCAACTCATATCACTAATGTGTCTAGAGGTACATTAAAAATGATAAAAAAAAAAAACCTCATCCCCTTTAGTGTTCTACTAATATATAGTTTTTTTATTCAATAGTAAGAGATATTTTAAAACGAGCTTACACATTAATAAAAATTAAATCCCATCTATCCTATGTGATTTTAAATGCATGCTTTTATATCAACTTAATAAATTTATAATTTTTTTAATAATTTCAATCATTTCAAAAAAAAAATGTATATAAATACATGTCTTGTTTATTCTATCTATTTTATTTTTATTTTTTGTCCTATTACACACGAGTGGTTTGAACTTTGAAATAGAATCGATACGGGAAAAGAATCTACTTTTCTCGCAAAGATAATTACGATATACAATCGACCTCCCTAATTAATTAATGCTACTTTCCTTGTCTAATATAAAAACTCTGGATAGCACAAACTTCCTTGCTACCCAAAAACAGCAAAACACAAACTTCCATGCGAAAAGGGAGAGAGGTCAAACGACATCGTTTGTCTCGCGTAGAGGTTCGCTCGGCTTCGCGACGGCAGCTCGTGCACAGAAACTTTGCTCCCCACAATCTACATGCAAAACACACGTTACCCAAAGCGGTACATCAGCAAATTAGGTGAAAGTTAAGGGCATTTCTGTAACCGGGTCATTATATAAATAAAACAGAAGGCCATCTGTTGCTGGAAAAAATTGAAGGGCAGAGCGAAGCAGAGGAGTTTCCGTTATCCATTTCTCTTTCTCTCTCCAAAGAAACCAATTAGTTTCGTTTTCTCTCTCCATAAAACAAATTCCCTTCTCTACCAATTGAAACAAATTAGGGTTTTCCAAATCCAGAAATTTTGCAGCAGTAACCATGGCTTCCGGTTCAATCAACGCTTCAATTCCTTCTATCCCTAGAGATTTCGGCAAGAAGAAGAGGGTATGAGGGCGACTCCTTTTTCTTTCTTTCTTTTTTTTTCTCTCCCTCTCTGGAACTTGATTTCTTTCTAAACAATCAATTATATTCTTTTTTGGGATTTATGCAGGCCAATAGGTCAGCCAAATTGAAACAATGCAAGCTTGACGCTCGTCGAGAGCAATGGCTTTCTCAAGGTACCGTGATGATCTCAAATTTAAATTTCTTCTTATATTTGATTATTCTTTTTTATTTTTTTAGTTAATTTTAGTTTTTGGATACTGTGGTGGCGCTTTTAATTTATTGATGCGATGGGTGGTGGATTTTTATTTCATTTTTATTAGGTGCAGTGAAGAATAAGGGATGTAAGGAGGAGTTGACGGGTCCACGCGTGTCGCCTCAGCAAATTCATGAAGAGGGAAGGAAGAATCCGTTGGAGAACTCGCAGTTGAGGCGGCGAGGAGGAGGAGCGGGGGAGGATGAAAATGAGAATGAAAACGGGTCGATCCATCATGATTTTGATTTGGATTCCCCTTCAAATAGTCCTACTGGCAGCAGTTTCCTTGGTGGCAACGAATCGGGCACCAATTTTACTGCTTCCTGTAGTAGCAGCACTACTAGTGGAAGTAGCGTTGGTGGCAGCATAACGGAAGAGGATGGAGAAGAGAATGATAATTGCTTGGATGACTGGGAGGCTATGGCTGATGCTTTGGTTGCCAATGATGATGATAATAAGCTAGAAAACCATATTGATGAAAACAATCCATGTTTGGAATTGCAGTCTTCACTGGAGCATGAACCTGTTGTTGTTCAATTGGATTGTAATTTGCAAAATTTGGGCTCTAATAACGAGAATTTGACACAGGAGAGAAGGGTGCCACCGAGAGTGACTCCTGGAAATTGTCGGGCGTGGAGGCCGGATGATGCACTTCGTCCGCAGAGTCTTCCTAATTTGCCCAAGCAGCGCAGCTTACCGAATACTGATAGGCATTATGGACAAGGAGTGCTTCCGTGGGGTTGTGCTAGTGGTGTTAATGTGCCTACGTCATGTCCTATATGTACAGAAGATTTGGACATCACGGATACAAGTTTCCTGCCATGTTCCTGTGGGTTCCAGGTCTGTCTTTTCTGCCACAAGAAAATGCTTGAGCTGGATGGCCGCTGCCCAAACTGCAGGGAGCTGTATAAGAATGATCCTGTGAAGGTGGAGGCCAGTGTGCGTAGAGGTAGTCTGACTTTAAGATTGGCTCGTTCTTGTAGCATGAGGTCGTAAGAGGATGATTCTCTGTTTTGGTGAACTTTGGGTCCATCTCTTTCTCCGTGTGTCTTGTGTGTTCTGTTCTATTGTTAGGCTGTCACTTCTTAGACTTTTTAGATGGAGGGGTATAGATCATTATGTCTTTTGGCACCCGATAATTGAGCTGTTTCTTATTTCGATTCGTGGTTCTTATTTGTGTGGTGCGGCTGTAGAAAACTTCAGTATGTGAATAGATAAGGGATATAGAAACTCAATACATGAAAGGTAATTACAATATCCTGTGTTTTCCTTTCCCTAATGCTCGATTGAGTTACCTTCTGCTTGTGCATGTTAATTATTGTAGATTCCATCTTTGGTAATTGCTTTCTGGGAGACAAACTTAGAATCCAATAGTTCATGGATGGGGCTAATTAGCTAATGGCTTTGATTGCAATGCAAGTCTTGATGCTTCATAGTTGTACTGCATGTGATTATTTAAATGCTACATTATATGTAGGTTAATTGATGGAATTACATTTTTTTGGCCTTAGCTAATGGGAACAAAAAGGAGCAGAGTTCCGAAAACGTTGAAGGCAGCCTCTCGGCCTAAAAATATGTTTTGAGAGTCATATTTTTGGGACCGCATGCAAAATTTGTTTCTTTCTTGAGACTGCTTCACGGTTAATGCTGTCTCTAATTACGGATTAGAAAGTTGCCTTGCTTTTCCCTTGAAAATCTGGTTTCTATTTCTTATTCAAGTATCAAGAAAGGTTGGTGTGTGACGCCACCATGCCTTTGCCACGTAACAGCAGAGAAGAATTTGCGTCTCATTGACAGCCTCTTGGCTTAATTTTGATTGAGACGTCTAGGAGGGAGATATGTAAAAATGTTTGTTTCCTATGACATCCTCTTGGTATAATTCTGATTGAGACGTCTAGGAGGGAGATACATGAAAGTGTTAGTTTCCTTCACAAGTATTGATGAATTCATTTTTCTTTGGGCTTTGTGATTTACATGGCAAGGTCCAAGGAGCATCGAATGGCTGGAAAAGCAAGGCTCGATGCATTTAGCGCACTGTCATCTCAAGAATTGTTGGCACTATAGCCTATATGTTTGTGATCTGCGAAGATGGAATTGTTTTCGTTTTGGCCTTGTTGCTTGTGGGGTGATTGCATCTCTGTGTGCCAGCTACAATTGTTTGGTTATGGTGGAAGGTGGTTTTCGTTTATACTATTCGTTCAGATATCACGTGATTTTGTCGTCATTTCTTGGCTGTTTCATTTTCAATTATGCTGAAAAGTTGAATACTCTAAGGGACTTCTATTATTTCTAAGGATATTGGATGCCTTCCATTCTCTGTTAGAAAAACGTGACTTGTTAATTTTTAGGTATGAATGCACAGATTGTGATTTTGCAGTCTGAAAAATTTGAATTACCTCTCAGATAGCAGTCTAAGGCGCCGTTTGTGATGTGAACTATGTTATGTTATGCTTGAGACATATTTAAAAGTGTTTGATTAATGCTTCGACCATAACAAATATCACATTTTTGTATGGATTTTACTAAAAATTCTCTCTTTAAACCTTGGTTAAGAAAAAACTTAGCGTAACTTTGGGAATGCGGTGTAAACTATATTTTTTAAAATTTCAAATTTTTTTACCAAGCAAATAAGGCCACATGTAAGTGCAAACAGAGCCCTTTCATCATCACATCCAGAGAATGAAGTATAGCCAATCAGAGGTTCCCAGCCGGCCAAATTAAAAGAAAGACCATGCCGAACCAAGAAACCATCCACATCTAGCCCTCAACATGCAAGGCTAAACAGAAATACCAAGAACTAATCAAAGTAAAAAACATGAAAACGCATGCAAGCTCCAATGAAAGCTCTTTCTTTTTCTTTTTCTTTTTGATCAAATGTAAAAATTATATAAATAAAAAATAGCAAGACAAACTTGTGAAACAAGCTGGGGACCAGCAGTACAATACATATATTAGAAAAAGGGAATTGACTCCCTTGAAAGAACAAAATACAAACCAATAGTAAAACTAGCTGAAAACCAGTAGAACAAGACATATATCAACAAAGGGACAGGCTCCCTGATGAAACAGTATATACATCAGAAACCTAGCAAAAATTTGGAACCCAAAAAGTCAGTAACAGCAGAGATGAGGAGAACCATCCAAACCAGCAAAGGGTAGCAAGCCAATTTGATCCATTTCAACACCCAGAAACGCATCACCAGCAACTAGAAGGGCCCCCACACCTTAAAATCGGCAAGCCAACAATGCAACTAATAGCTAGCCAATAGCTAACTTGCTAACCGGTAGGCCATGATGAGCAAAGCAACAATCAAAATAACTGGCAGAAAAACTACAAACCAGCAAGGAGAAACCCAAGCAACCGCAATACAAGCAAGCAGATGAGCAGCAAGGAAGAACTCAACAGCAGACCGAAAGGCCAATATACCAGCAATCTAGAGAAAACAGAAAAGTGACAGGCAGGAAAACTGCAACACACAGGAGACAAGCTAACAAGAGTAGCAACAATAAGACAAAGCTAGCAAAAGAAAAGCATGCAGAGATCCAAACAGGGACATGGAACAAGTTCCTTAGCCAAACCAGGGAAACATCAGAAGGAGGATGAGGAAGCAGAGGCTGAGCTGCCTATAATCTTAACCGAAAAGGAGCTATTGGAAGGACGAATTGTCTAGGAGGCCTTCCCTGAGCGGCCAGAAGTGGCTGCAGCTTTACTCCTTGTCAAATATTACCTCTT
>NW_011499877.1:1175324-1217062 GCF_000495115.2 Populus euphratica | reverse complement strand
TGAGGAGGCTGTTTGTCAACAGCTTTAGTGTCCGCTGAAGGATTAGAGCACTCATAAGGAGTAGGAGCTGGCTGAGCACGCTTTTTGTGCTTGTGGCTGGAATTGTTAGCACAAGAAGAGGTGTTGTGCCCCAAGGTTCGGCATTATTTGCAAAAATATGGTAGCGATTCATATATCACTTTCTGGGTCATGATGGCACCATTAGGCAGGGAGATGTTAATCATTGCAGGCAAATCAGCTAGCAAATCAGTCTCAACTAGCACTCTGGCATAGGATAATCAAGTCATAGAAGACGTTGGAGTGTTTAAATGAAGCAATTTCCCTACCATGCTTGCTAATTTAGATAGGCAAAGTGGGGACCAGCACTGAAGAGGTAGATTAGGAAATCTAATCCATACTGGCATTCGAACCATATCAGAGGTATCAAAATCAAAGAAGTCAAGCATAATTTTCAAAATGAAAAGCCGGTCATGCACATAGTAAGGCCCTCCGTTTAGCACTTTTAACATGTCCATTTCAGAATCAAATTTGAAAATTAACCAACCAAAATCGTGCATGGAGAAATTAATTGTACGTTTCCAGGAAGAATTGATAAAAGTAGAAAGTGAAGTGTAACCTGGAAACTTGCCAGCAATGAACCCAATAAGACTGAACCTCCACCAGTCTTTGTACAGACCCACATCTGTATCCAAAAATGTGCAAGATGATGTAGCCGTGTAACTAGAGAAATGCACAAGAGGAGGGGATTGAGGGACTGCGGGTGCACTTGGGGGGTCTGATGGAACTGGACCAGGCATAGGAGGAGGTGGTGGAGCAGGGACACCAGTCATCGCCTCAAGGTTAGGGTTTCCAACGCAAGGCCATGGGTTAGGAGACCCATACTCACCATGGGGACCACGACGAGTGTGAGTTGAGACTGGAGAAAAGGTAGTGGGCCTACCTCGGCGAGGGGAGGACAATGAGGAGCAGTAAAGGTCGTGTGGTGTAGACCCCTATTTTGATTTTTTGTTCGAACCCTAGAAAGGCGTTGAAAATTAACAACATCAGCAAAGGCTACTGTTGCTCGTAGAGTATTAGTTGGAGGAGGGGAGGTATGAGAGGGACTGGAGGGGCACTGCATATCAGGAGAGACATTTTTATTGAAGGCCCGTTGGAGATTTGATGAAGAGGGTCTCGAGGAACAGTAGTCATAGTCTTGCTAGGCAGACCGTAACACTAAGGACTTTTTCTTAGATTTTGCCATGAAGAAACAACCCAAAAAAACCAGAGGAAGAGTCAATGATAGTGCAGAGAATAAGAGAAGAAATGTTGCACAGGAAAAGAGGGAAAATACTAATAGTAGCACCATGACTCTGCTTACAACCGAGAGCTTCTCTCTCTTCAATGAAAGCTCTTTCTTCATTCTATGGGTGGTGGTGTATGGTCATTCTTAATTGATAGAGTGATTTGTCTAGTTAATTTTGTTAACAAAACAAGACCTCAGCCTACTAACTAGTTATATCGAGGTGATCCTTCTCAACAAGCTTCTTAGAGGGACTATGACCTTCCAAGCCAAGGAAGTTTGAGGCAATAACAGATATATGATGCCTTTAGAAGTTCTAGGTTGTATGAGCGTTACACTGATGTATTTAACGAGTCTATAGACTTAGCCGATAGGCCCAAGTAATCTTTGAAGTTTCATCGTGATAGGGATAGATCATTATAATTGTTGGTCTTCAACGAAGAATTCCTAGTAAGCATGAGTCATCAACTTACGTTGACTATGTCCCTGCCTTCTGTATACACTACCCATCGCTCCTATTGATTAAATAGTTTGGAGAAGTGTTCAGATCGTGACGATGTAGGCGGTTCGCCCCCAGCCATGTCACGAGAAGTCCTCTAAACCTTTTCATTTAGAGGAAGGAGAAGTTCAAATAAGGCCTGGCACTTGCTCCAATGACTGGGTCTATTTGATTCGACAAGTTGTTATATACTTCTTAGTGGATTTTAACTTCCATGATCACCGTCCGGCTGTCTTAATCAACCAACACCCTTTATAGGTTCTAGGTTAGTGTACAGTTGGGCACTGTAACCCAGCTTCCAGTTCATCTTGTATTACCAGTTCTGTTTATCAAAAATAGCCCACTTGGAGCTCTTAAGTATATAGCGTGGTTCAATGAAGCAGTCGTGTTGTCCTACCTATTTAAAGTTTGAGAATAAGTCGAAGGCGTTGTGCCCTCGATGCCTCTAATCATTGCCTTTACCCAATAGAACTTGCACCGAGCTCTAGCTATCTTGAGGGAAACTTTAAAGAAAACCGATTACTAGATGGTTTGATTAGTCTTTCACCCCTATACCCAAGTCAGACGAATAATTTACACGTCAGTATTGCTGTATGCCTCCACTAAAGTTTCCTTTGGCATTGCCCCGCTCAGGCATAATACAACATCTTTCGGGTTTTGACAAACATGCTCTCACTAGAACCTTTCTGAGAAGATTAAGGTCAGTCGGTGGTGCAACCCTCAAAGGGATCCCACTAGTCAGCTTCCTTACGCCTTATAGGTTTACTCGTTTATTGACTCGCACGCATGTCAAACTCATTGGTCTGTGTTTCAAGACAAGATGAATAGGGGGCCTACAAGTGCTCGGAGCACGTTTTGACAGCGCAAGCAACAGTCCACAATCACAATGATAGTGTCTTCGTAAGCTTTTCAAAGGCCCGGGCTTGGGCCACCACTATAATCGGCATCGGTCCAGTCTCCGAGCAAATCGGCGAACCATCCTAAGCATTCCACATCCAGTTGGGGTGCATCGCTAGCCCTCATCCACTTCCCTCTTAATAATTTCAAGCACTTTTAAACTTTCTTTTCAAAGTCCTTTCCATCTTTCCCTCACGATAGTTGTTTACTATCAATCTCTCGCTCGTATTTAGCCTTGAATGGAATTTGCTATCCGATTAGGCTGCATTCCTAAACAACCCAACTCATAGATATATCATGGATTTAAGTCATTTGCATTGGATTCTACCCATCACTTAGTGAGAATTGTACTTCAAGGTGGCCCGTGCGACTCTTTCACTATGAGGGCTTGGTCAACGGCACATACCTTGGATAAAATTTTTGCCTAATTGGCCCCTATTATAGGATGGTAATTGGATGGTGAGCGCATGCATTGCATCTAGCCCGGATTCTGACTTAGAGGCGTTCAATTATAATCCAGTGTATGGTAGCTTCACACCACTGACTTTTCAGCCAAGTGCAATAACCAATTATGCAAATCAACTGTTCCTCTCGTACTAAGTTGGATTACTATTGTGACATTATCATTAGTATGGTAAAACCAACCTATCTCACAACGTTATAAACCCAACTCATGTTCCCTATTAGTGGGTGAACAATCCAACACTTGGTTAATTCTATTTCACAATGATAAGAAGAGCTGACATTGAACGATCAAAAAGTAACGTCACTATAAACGCTTGGCTACCACAAGGCAGTTATCCCTGTGGTAACTTTTTTGACACCTCTAGCTTTAAATTCTAAAAGTCTAAAGGATCGATAGGGGCTGTATTCCTAAACAACCCAACAGAATTTACCGCTCGATTAAGGTTGTAGGCTGCGTGACACCATTGCTATTAGTAACACTATTACTATCATTCAATTCTCTTTTTTCTGAGGGACTAACACTGAGATTCAGTCTAATATCGCTCCAATGCACCCCCCTAAGCCCCTCTACTAGTAAGGCGTCGTAGAGGCCGGGATGTGATAAGGCATCATTCCCAGGATCTCGAGGCTCGGATGTGCGGGTATGGGAGCAAGAGGGGGGCAACACATAAGGAACCGGAGTCCCGGAGAAATTAGACCATAATGCATTTCTTGGTGTGAGGAAGAGAAATGAAGGGAAAGAAAAAGAGCCACTAGTGATAAACCATCATCATATGATGACACATGCCACTTACAAAGGAAAAGGAGACAATGAAAACATATTTTCCACTACTGGGATCTGCTACACGTATAACCCAAAGTGCACAACACACACCACTAGCTTTTCAAATTAAAAAAATATTAATTAAATGCTAAATTACATTATTAACCTTAATCAAACTAACAGTTAACAAAATAATTAAGGCTAAAAGACCTTAATACCCCTAATTCCAATGACTTAAATTTCTTGGATCCAAAGGCATATTTGTAATTTTATTATGTATAAAAAAAGACTTAAATACCACTGCTCGAAAGTGTTTTTTTGTTCCTAGAATTTTTATTATTATTTTAATTTTCATTAAAATATGGAAAAAAATACCCTAAAAAATCTATAATTACTAATGCATCACGAGGAAAGATAAAAATACCCATGATTCCAAGGCAAGCAATATTTTTTAGAAGGCCATAAACGTCACTTCATTATTATAGTGAATTGTGAATTGTGTCTATAACTACATAGAAACAACTATATGCGCGCGCATTACTCAAAGTGCACAATACACACCACTAGCTTTTCAAAATAAAAAATATTAATTAAATGTTAAATTATATTATTACCCTCGATCAAACCAACAATTAACAAAATAATTAAAGCTAAAAGACCCTAATACCCCTAATTCCAATGACTTAAATTTCTTAAATCTAAAGGCATATTTGTAATTAAATAAATTGCTCGGTGTAAACTAGATTTGTGGATTTGTGCTTCACTACAAACAAACATTTTCTTTTAATTGATTATAAAAAAGATGTTCGGATGATACAAATGTTTCAAAGAAGTAAAACAAAATAACTTGGGCATAGATGTGGCTAAACAAAAAATTAAAAAAATAAATAACAACATTAAATTAACCAATTTAAACCAAAATGTATTACAGGAACTTGTAGGAAAAAAATTGTTATCAAAATGGAAAAAAGATGATGAAGGAAAGATTTTAGTCAATTAAATTAAAAATTAAAAATTAAAACTAAAAAAAATTCGAGATAAGCTAACCTAAGTAAGTATGACAAAGCAAAGTAATGAGATTAAGAAAAGCCAAGATAAAGCCAAAAAATATATATATTCATATATAAAAGGATTAATTTGAAAAAAAAATCACTTAATAAAAAAACAATAATGAAGTCGAGCATGCCAACTAAACTCTACAACTTAAATAATGCGAATGAGATACCTAATAAAAAGTAAATCAGAAAAGATTTCAAAACTTAATTTTTAAATAATTCAATGATGAATAATGAAATGTAAAAAACATTAAACTTAAAAACAATATTTTTATAAAATATTTTAGTAAACTAGATTAACTTATTAAATTTATAGTCTAAATAATGTGATTGAGATAAATAAATAATATAAAAAAATTAAAAAAAAACAGGAAATTCAATATAAAAACACTTCAACCCTTGAAAACATGGTGTGGCCACTAATTTGTCAGATATGCTCTGAATGGTGGATGAGTTATCATGAAAATTCAAACAACACCGAAAACATGATGTGGCCAGCAATTGTTTTTTTTTAAAAAAATATTATTATTTCATTATTTCAACTCATATCACTAATGTGTCTAGAGGTACATTAAAAATGATATAAAAAAAAACCTCATCCCCTTTAGTGCTCTACTAATATATAATTTTTTTATTCAATAGTAAGAGATATTTTAAAACGAGCTTACACATTAATAAAAATTAAATCCCATCTATCCTATGTGATTTTAAATGCATGCTTTTATATCAACTTAATAAATTTATAATTTTTTTAATAATTTCAATCATTTCAAAAAAAAATGTATATAAATACATGTCTTGTTTATTCTATCTATTTTATTTTTATTTTTTGTCCTATTACACGAGTGGTTTGAACTTTGAAATAGAATCGATACGGGAAAAGAATCTACTTTTCTCGCAAAGATAATTACGATATACAATCGACCTCCCTAATTAATTAATGCTACTTTCCTTGTCTAATATAAAAACTCTGGATGGCACAAACTTCCTTGCTACCCAAAAACAGCAAAACACAAACTTCCATGCGAAAAGGGAGAGAGGTCAAACGACATCGTTTGTCTCGCGTAGAGGTTCGCTCGGCTTCGCGACGGCAGCTCGTGCACAGAAACTTTGCTCCCCACAATCTACATGCAAAACACACGTTACCCAAAGCGGTACATCAGCAAATTAGGTGAAAGTTAAGGGCATTTCTGTAACCGGGTCATTATATAAATAAAACAGAAGGCCATCTGTTGCTGGAAAAAATTGAAGGGCAGAGCGAAGCAGAGGAGTTTCCGTTATCCATTTCTCTTTCTCTCTCCAAAGAAACCAATTAGTTTCGTTTTCTCTCTCCATAAAACAAATTCCCTTCTCTACCAATTGAAACAAATTAGGGTTTTCCAAATCCAGAAATTTTGCAGCAGTAACCATGGCTTCCGGTTCAATCAACGCTTCAATTCCTTCTATCCCTAGAGATTTCGGCAAGAAGAAGAGGGTATGAGGGCGACTCCTTTTTCTTTCTTTCTTTTTTTTTCTCTCCCTCTCTGGAACTTGATTTCTTTCTAAACAATCAATTATATTCTTTTTTGGGATTTATGCAGGCCAATAGGTCAGCCAAATTGAAACAATGCAAGCTTGACGCTCGTCGAGAGCAATGGCTTTCTCAAGGTACCGTGATGATCTCAAATTTAAATTTCTTCTTATATTTGATTATTCTTTTTTATTTTTTTAGTTAATTTTAGTTTTTGGATACTGTGGTGGCGCTTTTAATTTATTGATGCGATGGGTGGTGGATTTTTATTTCATTTTTATTAGGTGCAGTGAAGAATAAGGGATGTAAGGAGGAGTTGACGGGTCCACGCGTGTCGCCTCAGCAAATTCATGAAGAGGGAAGGAAGAATCCGTTGGAGAACTCGCAGTTGAGGCGGCGAGGAGGAGGAGCGGGGGAGGATGAAAATGAGAATGAAAACGGGTCGATCCATCATGATTTTGATTTGGATTCCCCTTCGAATAGTCCTACTGGCAGCAGTTTCCTTGGTGGCAACGAATCGGGCACCAATTTTACTGCTTCCTGTAGTAGCAGCACTACTAGTGGAAGTAGCGTTGGTGGCAGCATAACGGAAGAGGATGGAGAAGAGAATGATAATTGCTTGGATGACTGGGAGGCTATGGCTGATGCTTTGGTTGCCAATGATGATGATAATAAGCTAGAAAACCATATTGATGAAAACAATCCATGTTTGGAATTGCAGTCTTCACTGGAGCATGAACCTGTTGTTGTTCAATTGGATTGTAATTTGCAAAATTTGGGCTCTAATAACGAGAATTTGACACAGGAGAGAAGGGTGCCACCGAGAGTGACTCCTGGAAATTGTCGGGCGTGGAGGCCGGATGATGCACTTCGTCCGCAGAGTCTTCCTAATTTGCCCAAGCAGCGCAGCTTACCGAATACTGATAGGCATTATGGACAAGGAGTGCTTCCGTGGGGTTGTGCTAGTGGTGTTAATGTGCCTACGTCATGTCCTATATGTACAGAAGATTTGGACATCACGGATACAAGTTTCCTGCCATGTTCCTGTGGGTTCCAGGTCTGTCTTTTCTGCCACAAGAAAATGCTTGAGCTGGATGGCCGCTGCCCAAACTGCAGGGAGCTGTATAAGAATGATCCTGTGAAGGTGGAGGCCAGTGTGCGTAGAGGTAGTCTGACTTTAAGATTGGCTCGTTCTTGTAGCATGAGGTCGTAAGAGGATGATTCTCTGTTTTGGTGAACTTTGGGTCCATCTCTTTCTCCGTGTGTCTTGTGTGTTCTGTTCTATTGTTAGGCTGTCACTTCTTAGACTTTTTAGATGGAGGGGTATAGATCATTATGTCTTTTGGCACCCGATAATTGAGCTGTTTCTTATTTCGATTCGTGGTTCTTATTTGTGTGGTGCGGCTGTAGAAAACTTCAGTATGTGAATAGATAAGGGATATAGAAACTCAATACATGAAAGGTAATTACAATATCCTGTGTTTTCCTTTCCCTAATGCTCGATTGAGTTACCTTCTGCTTGTGCATGTTAATTATTGTAGATTCCATCTTTGGTAATTGCTTTCTGGGAGACAAACTTAGAATCCAATAGTTCATGGATGGGGCTAATTAGCTAATGGCTTTGATTGCAATGCAAGTCTTGATGCTTCATAGTTGTACTGCATGTGATTATTTAAATGCTACATTATATGTAGGTTAATTGATGGAATTACATTTTTTTGGCCTTAGCTAATGGGAACAAAAAGGAGCAGAGTTCCGAAAACGTTGAAGGCAGCCTCTCGGCCTAAAAATATGTTTTGAGAGTCATATTTTTGGGACCGCATGCAAAATTTGTTTCTTTCTTGAGACTGCTTCACGGTTAATGCTGTCTCTAATTACGGAATAGAAAGTTGCCTTGCTTTTCCCTTGAAAATCTGGTTTCTATTTCTTATTCAAGTATCAAGAAAGGTTGGTGTGTGACGCCACCATGCCTTTGCCACGTAACAGCAGAGAAGAATTTGCGTCTCATTGACAGCCTCTTGGCTTAATTTTGATTGAGACGTCTAGGAGGGAGATATGTAAAAATGTTTGTTTCCTATGACATCCTCTTGGTATAATTCTGATTGAGACGTCTAGGAGGGAGATACATGAAAGTGTTAGTTTCCTTCACAAGTATTGATGAATTCATTTTTCTTTGGGCTTTGTGATTTACATGGCAAGGTCCAAGGAGCATCGAATGGCTGGAAAAGCAAGGCTCGATGCATTTAGCGCACTGTCATCTCAAGAATTGTTGGCACTATAGCCTATATGTTTGTGATCTGCGAAGATGGAATTGTTTTCGTTTTGGCCTTGTTGCTTGTGGGGTGATTGCATCTCTGTGTGCCAGCTACAATTGTTTGGTTATGGTGGAAGGTGGTTTTCGTTTATCCTATTCGTTCAGATATCACGTGATTTTGTCGTCATTTCTTGGCTGTTTCATTTTCAATTATGCTGAAAAGTTGAATACTCTAAGGGACTTCTATTATTTCTAAGGATATTGGATGCCTTCCATTCTCTGTTAGAAAAACGTGACTTGTTAATTTTTAGGTATGAATGCACAGATTGTGATTTTGCAGTCTGAAAAATTTGAATTACCTCTCAGATAGCAGTCTAAGGCGCCGTTTGTGATGTGAACTATGTTATGTTATGCTTGAGACATATTTAAAAGTGTTTGATTAATGCTTCGACCATAACAAATATCACATTTTTGTATGGATTTTACTAAAAATTCTCTCTTTAAACCTTGGTTAAGAAAAAACTTAGCGTAACTTTGGGAATGCGGTGTAAACTATATTTTTTAAAATTTCAAAATTTTTTTTTATTAAAGTTTAATATATTTTGTATATTTTGGGTTGTTTTGATATGTTAACATAAAAAATAATTTTTAAAAAATAAGAAAAACATCATTAACATAAAAAGTTATTTGAAAAGTAACCGTAACCATATTACTAAACACATATGCTATGTATTTGTTTTTATAGTTTAACTTATTTGAATTCAAAGTGTTTTTTAAATTATTTTTTTAATCTAAAATAGCATTAAATTAATGCTTGTAGGTGTTTTTTTTTTATGATTTTGATATGCTAATATTAAAAATAAAAATATTTTAAAATAATTATTTTAATATATTTTCAATTAAAAAACACTTATAAAAATACTTTGCATTGCACTTTAAAAATTCATAAATTTTCTTAAACTTGTTTTTGTTTTATCATAACCATAAAAATATCACAATCCAAATACTCACTGATTCAACTTGAGAAATTCTAAGTTTAATGGTATCATGAATCATCCATTGCAGAAGTTCACAAATTGGCATGACAATGGTGTAGACTACATGATCAATGTCTGGAAACCTATGAATAGTCCTGGCAACTGAAGGAAATGCAGATGGCAAGCTTTCGCTCTTTATCCCTTAAATACGACGCTTCCAAATGTTAAAACGTGTTTGTTAGTTAACTAGATCCTGCACTCGATTAATGTCTTGGAATCTGTTTGTTTTCATGGCCACTCATCTCCTATATTATTTCAGTTGATGAGCATCTATTGGAAGAGGCAATGAACAGAGGATCTAACAATCATTTTGCAGGAGCCAAGAGGTGAAGTTTGATAAATAGTTTTGGTTTTTATGTGTCGCTAGATAACTGGATTTGGTGGGTACGTGTTGATCAACACTCTCTTGATTGGATCCTGTAATTTTCTGTTAAAAACCTATATTCATCTGCAATTTAGATTTACATAGTAAAATCCGATTAATCAACTTATTAATATTTTTTTTATAAGATATCATTTGACATGTTTATTTTTTTTAGAAAAAAATTAAGAGTTAACTCAATTTAATCCAAGCAGAATTTTTAAATCCAATCCGATAATCAACCTAGTTTAAGATCCAGGTGATGAGTTTTGACCGAATCAACCTCAATTTTTTTTATAAATCAAGATGATGTTGTTTTAGTAAAAAAAAAATAATAAACGGATTATAATCAGGTTTTTGATATGGTTTTATCGGGTCACCAGGTCAACCCATCGAGTTGACCAGGTTAACTAACTTTTTAATTGCCTTTATTTTTTATAAATCTGGTTCAATCCCGATTATGGTTCCAGATCGATCCACCAGGATTTTAAAATTATAAATCTGGATTTTAAAACTATAAATCTATATAGATCCTCCACAGCTCGTGATGAATAGCTCATCTTATTTCACTACTAGGTCAAGATTTATAACTTTGATTGTAAAATGACCTCTATTGCTTATCACTGGTCTAATTGCGTTGGAACAGCGATAGAAGATTGTGTGTTTTGGTGATGAAGTACACAGTATTCAACTGGGGAGCATGATCATCACTAGGCTGAAGTTTCAGTTCATATCGCTTCAGCATTTCGACCATATCCCGTATACCTGCTTTCTCAAGGCTCTCTAGATTAGCATGGCCATCTTCCTTGTCTTTTGAAATACTGAAGACATCATAGTAGCAGCCTTTGCAAAGTTCGCGGTTGCTTTTGTAGGCACGCTTCTAGCGTCTGTATTCTTTCCTCAATATTTATCTTCTTTTCGTCAATTGCAGCCAGGTTCCTCAGCTTCTGCTTCCCTGTTTCTTTAGCGCCACTAATATTGAGGCTTGCTCCATCACTGTGGGATACCGAACAAAAGGCATCGGTTCAACTTGTGGGCATCAGCCAGTCATGATTGCTATTGAAACTAAAATGTCCAATTTCAGCAAATCTTGTGGATTCGAACTCACTATTACATTCCATGTAAGCTGAGGATGGAGCATGTCAGATGCGAAAGAAGCAAAACTTACTAGGCCTAGCCCGATTGAGGCCGAATCAAATGCGATCATTTGCAGTTAATACAAGTGCATCTAGGTGGGCATGGTGAAAACAGGACACAATTTGCATTTGTAAGCTCTTTCGTGGTCCATCTCTGCAGTTCAAATGATCTCTTGGACTGCTTCGGGCAACTGTCACCTTTACTTCTACGGTACTCAACAGAGAAGAATAGATCCCCAAGGGTGTGTAGGGACTTGTATAATTTAATGAAGCTTGATAAAGTCTTTAAAAGCAGGTTTGATCTCCCCATGATATTGCAGGCAGGGTAGCTAGCAGCTGAAGATGCATTCTCCATCACTGTTACATGGAAACCTTGAGCCTCATCCTCACAGCTAAGTTTATGATAGCAGCTGATTCATTTTATAAAAAAATAAATATAATATATATTAGTTTTAATAATTCTAATTAATACTCTGTCTTAATAGAATATTGAATATTATGGAATAATATTTTAATGCATTTAAAATCTCACAATTATAATGACTTAACTATTTTTTTTGCAAAATCTTTTTGTCTCATGAATATTTTTTAATTTTAGATTTACTAATCGAACATTAAACTTACTAATCAAATACAGATAAATAATAGAGATAAAAAAAAAAACCTTTAATTAATGATAAATATATTTTACATGAATTAGATTTAATATTACGTGATTGGCTACATGATATATTTACTTATTAAGAAAAAGTTCTTGTTCATCATAATAACATTAGTTATACTTCTAAAAGGCGACTCCGCCCTTAGCTCTAAAATGCAAGATCCAGAGATCAGTTGGTCAGGAAATGCTGTTTCTGCAATTTCGTAAAGGTGGAATTCTCCAACAGAACATCATCACCTAGTTCCTTATTTTGAATCCACTTATCAACTTTGGTCTTTAGGTGCAAAATGCTTTCTATAGTTCCCTGACAACCTGCTTTAATGCATAGTTCCTCGACCTCAGCCCAAAAACAGGATTCTGGAATTTCATCTGGCAGCTGCTCAGCATGCTCACGCCATTTTTGAGTGCATTTATACCGTCTTGGCCTGCCCTTTCCCATATAGGGTCCTGTGTCTTCATTCTTGAGGTGTCGATAGTAATTTGCGATATCCAAGGGTTCAACAATGCGGCGATACCTGGTTCCGAGACCTATCCATTCCTTCTGGCCCTCAAACTCATCAGGGAGTTCATACCTTTTCAACATTTCTATTATTACATCCCATATACCTGCTAGCTCAAGCCTCGCTACATTAGCATGGAAATCCTCCTCTTCATCTGAACTCTTGAAGGCATCATAATAGCCGACTTTATGTGCACACTTACTTTGGTATTCTTGTAGCTTATCTAAACATTTCTCTATATCTTTCTTCTTTCCATCTATTGTAGCCTGGTTCCTCAACTTCTGCTTCTCTAACGCTTCAGCAGCACGAAGAGAAAGTCTGGCTCTTTCACTCTGGAATCCCAAACACTTGAGCATTTATAAATATTGGAGGTGTCAACTAATTTCATTTTATTTTTCACTATTATGTCCAGTTTCAGAAAAAAGTTTGAGCATTTCCAAGTCTGATACTGCTATTTCCTATATACTGAAATTTGTATCCAAATCAAATTTGCTAGGATAAATTTAGCCAATGTGTGATGAGTGAACATATATATGAAATTGAATGACACATTCAGCAGGGAGTAAAAGAACTTACCAGGCCTAGGTCATTCAAGGCCATATCAACTTGCTCACGCTCAACGCTTGCAACATTCCAAGACACTGCAAGTGCTTCTTGGTGATGATGGAATAAACTTGTTACAGCTGGCCTTTTTAAGTGCTCTTGCAGGTAATTTTCGTAGTTCAAATGATCTCTTAGGCTTGTTTGGGCAACTGTCACCTTTTCTTCTTCAGTGCTCAACTGGGAGGAATAGAACAGTACTTGCAGCACAGCATCAGGGTTACTTATGACAACAAGTTTCCCTGTTCCTGTACAAAAGACGTAAGTCCCGAAGGGTCTATACGGACTTGGTTCAATGAAACTCGATACAGTTTCCAGCAACGGATTCGTGCTTCCCATGATCTTACAGGCAGCATAGGTAGCAACAGATGATGCATGTTTCACCACAGTTTCATAGAAAGCTGGGGCATCATTAGGAGGTTGCTGCGAGTTTTGATTGAAGTAATCAAGGACTCGCTGAAGTTGTTGCTTAATGGAAGAGAGTGGACTGAGTGAAATCCGAGGGACAATGTCATATCTCATAACGAAATTCACGAAGTAGCGAGACCATTTTTCACGCCTAATTGCAATGTTTATAATGTAATCACCGACAAGGGGAGATCCAAAAGTCAGGCAGAGTGGCTCGATGCAATTGGAGCTCTGTCTATTGTACACTTCCAAGAACCAAGCTGTCGCCAGTATGGCAATTGCCCCTCCTGAACAGTGGCCTGTAAATACAACTTGCCTTCTGTCGGCCACAGCTTTTTCCACCTAGGAAAATTGAAAACCAGCATCAGACTGGAGTTAATTTTTCTAGTCCAGCAATTATTTTAATGTTTACTTATTAAATCTATTCTACTCTCAATCTGTTTTCCATCTCACACTTGTAAATCTTATCAATTATTGTTTTTTTCTCGGGGAATTCAATTAGCTTCTTAGAAGGATATCAAGAACATAAATGCAGCTATGGATCTATATAACAGAAATGGAAATAAAATGACCAGGAGTTGATTGAGTTACCTCAACTTTGAACCGTGGATTAGCCAAAACTGCTTGGAATCTTTTGAAAAAGGCTTCATTGACCCTGCCAGTTTGATCAAGACCAACATATTTGAGAGAAGGAAAGAACTGAAGATCCACCTTCATTTCTCCAAAGGCACTTCCAGAAAACCAATCATTTACAGACAAAGATCCAGCAAAGCTAAAGACAACTTCAGATGATGAACTTCGAATCTCTTTAGAAAGATATTGCTTCCCTGGATATTTGTGAGCCTTCCTGGCCATTGAACATGCTTTCATGATCACCTCTTCTTTGATCTCCATGTTTTCTCCAAGCTTAACAGTACCCATCACTACTCTTCGATTTCTCCTGGAATTTGCTGCTCTTGATTTTTTTTAACCTTTTCTTCTTTCACACACAAACGAAATGAAGCACTCACGAAATCATATAGGCACAAATGGTTGGTTCGTCGTCGTTGACTCGTGGACTTTACCTGACTTGGTTGGAACAGCGAAATTTCCGAAAGCTTTCTGTCTTCCCTTTTCTACTGAAACATGTTGGAAGTTTACAAAGATTCCCATATTCCATTCTGTTTTACACTCAACTCTGGAATACTACCCCACCTTTTGTTTACAATTTAATTCAACTTTTAGCATGATCGATTGCTTCAATACTTCCCATGTCATCATTAATATTTAAATTTCGGATAATTAGTTCTTTGCCCACCAAATCATTCAAGTTTTAATATATTTTTAACATTCCATGTAACATGTCAAAACCATTAAAAAAACATTTGAAAAACATCATCTTACTTTCGTTTTTGCACTATATTGTAAAATGGTTAAATATATTTAATGAAAAAAATGATGATGCTCTTAATTAACATTAGAAGGATCATACTTGCTCGACACGTTCATGAAAGGTATGTGAAACATAGTTTGATAGCGAAGACTTAAGAAGAGAAGTCAGGTTTTATCCCTGAAGGGGACTAGTTGAATGGTGGCAGAATGGGCCTAGTTGCCCAAAAGTCAAGTTTTGGGTACGATCTTGTCTGTTTGATAATATCTTGTACAACCGACATTTTCATTGATGAAGTAAAGGCTAGTCTCATAAGTTTGGAACGGTTCACTAAATTTTGAGATAAAAATAATTATTGTTTTTTTATATTTTTTAAATATTTTAATATTTTGATAATAAAAATAATTTTTTTAAAATAAAAATATATATTATTTTAATATATTTCTAAAAACAAATAATACTTTAAAAAATAATCATGTCACATTCTTGAACACTACCAAATTACTTTTTTATAGAAACTAAGTGCTGAATTTTGAAAATACCATTTAAAATGTGCTGCACAACAATTCAAATTAAAAAAAACTAAAAATATTAATTATAAATAATTCAAAATAATCTATTAAAAAATTAAAAACTATTGTAATAGCTTAATAATACACATGGGTGTCAAAAACTTATTTAGTTTAGAATAGTGGAAAATATTACTTTTTAATTTATTTAAAAATATATTAAAATAATATTTTTTAAAATTTTATTTTTTATATCAGTATATTAAAATAATTTTAAATAAAAAAATCAAGATTTTTAGAAAACATAGCATCAAACACCTCATCTTAAGTAAAGTTGGGCCACATTAAGAAATCCATTGCCGGTAAAGAAAGAAATTCTAACAGTCTCTTGCAGGCTTATAGGACTTCTGCTTTGTTCACATGCTTAGAGGCTAAGCTAAACGATCAACAGAACGGGTTCTCCTCCTCTAAAAATAATGTAAATAGATAAATTTTGAATTATTATTAAGTGACCAAAAACACACTGCTAAATGTCAATTATATTTTGGAATAAGTAATAGTTTTCTGCTGCCTAAATAATAATAATTCCCCATCCCCTAATACATGATAGTCTCTATCATGCGTTAATAGCATTATTTTCTTTTTTCTTTTTATTTTTTCAGTCAATGGAATTTTTTTATCATAATCATTTCTAAAATTTGTTTAGAAGGAAAATTAATTTTTTTTTATTATAGATGATTGATTTGGATTTTCAATATATTTGCTAATAATTTAGTACGTAAAAAGTTTTAAAAAGTGTTTGGGTATTGTTTTGAACATGAGAGATGAAGATAGAAGACAAGGTAAATATTTTTTTTATACTTTCTATTTTAAAAATATATAAATTCACTTTAAAATTATGTTACAGGCATATTTATTTTATATTTCTGTTTTTTAGCTAAATATATTTTTGTATTATTTATATTTATCTATTTTATTCTGGAATAATAACCAAACAAAACATAACTTAGATGTTGACATATACTGGTCTAGGAAGTTTCACAAGAAATTATTATTCTTTTGGTATTATTAGAATCACTAAAAATAATTAAGTTATTTAATTTAAATTTTATAAATATTTTTTTTCTATAGATTTTACGGTCAATCTTGCCTTTTATTTGAGTTGTTCTCTATAGATTGATCAAAAACACGTTAATGCGTGGAGAAAAGAGTTATGAGAAGGATAGTAAAATTGATATAAAAAAGTGTTATAAAAGTTCTATTGTTATTGTTGGTTGGCTTAGTTGGCATGGAGAGGGGTTTGAGTTGATTGATAATGGTGATGATTTTAGAAAAGATGGGGACAATAAAAAGAGTTGAATTTTACTTTAGATAAAAATTGTTAGATATAGAGGAAGTTTAAGTAATGTTTTGATAAATATAAAGTTGATATGATGCTAGCTTATTGTTCTTGCTTCTTTTAGGGACTAGATGGCCAATTAAATTATATTAGTGTACATGAAAGATATAAGGTTATGTCAAGGGTGTTGTTTTATGATTAAGGCAACAACAAGAACTCGTAAATAAAGGTGAATTAGGTGTTCCATTAATTATGTCATATAATACAAATAAACACACTAAGTATGTATAACACAATTACCACTAATAATTAAAATGCTTAAAGTGTGTAAGTGTAATGAGTTTGAGATTTTATACTTTTGTGCTAAAATATAAAGATTTAATTTAACACAACATAGGGTATGTTATAATTGATGATTTCTAATTGATTTTTTTTTTGGAATAGCTTTAATATTGTGTATGTTTGAATCTCATTTTAGTTTTACATAAAAAAGAGCTATATATATATTTTCAAAGGAAACTTTGTCGTATATAGCTGTTGGAATGCCTTTGACAACTAAAATGGTCGATTGGTTCATATGACCATATCATTCGGTTTATCAATTCCTACAAAATTTGCAAGTATTCATCATAGATGAACAATAATTGACCGGTTCACTTGGTATGTCCAAACAATCAACTGGTTCAACTTAAAAATCAATTTTGACAGTTTCAAATCTAGTGAAACTTGAATCAATTAAATATATATCAATCCTTTTTATGCATATAATATGAAGTTTGTGAGTTTATTTTAGTTTGCGAGTGAATAAGATATAAAGATTTAACAATAAGCATTAAAATGAATCCTTAAGAATTAAGTCTTTACTTGCTTTGTATCTTGAACTTGATGTATTTCTTTATTCAATTTCTTATGCTTATTAATGTGATCTTTATATAAACATATTTAAATTTAATCTCATCCAAATATATGATTAGACTATTTTTATTTAATTATTATCATCAAAATATATAAAATATTAATATATAACTTAAAGGTCACCAAAAGAAGAAATGATTAGCTACAAAATGGACATGGCAAAAATCTACAACCTGGTTTTATAGTAAACCCTAGCTTAGATATATTAAGAAAATACCTCTTTTTTTCATTCATGGATCAAATAGTATATATTTGGATATAGAGCATCAGTGAATGTAAAATAATCTTAAAGATAGAAGCAATACATTAGATGAAATTAAAGAGTTATTTTAGTTTGTAAATCCTTTATTATATAAATAAATAGGGCATGTATTTTTTTTTGTTACAAAAAAGAGTTTCGAATATGAGACAATAACCTTAGAAAAAGAAAAGGGGGAGCAACATGGTGATTTTTGTGTTAATTAATGGGTTGATAGATTTTCTATTATAGTTTTTTTTTATTAATATGAATATTCAGGTCAATTTGTATGTATTTTAACTAATTTTACAAATCTTGAAACTAATAAATATATAAATTTCTAATAACCATAATGTTTATGAATTTCAAATTAATAATTTTTAAAAAATAAATATAAAATTTTATCAGTTGAACTATATCTCTTATTTGCCATAGTTATTTGTGAAAAAGAAGGTTATAGTGGCCAATGGAATGGTGGTCCGCTTAAAAGAAAAGATTAGAAAATATGAGGGTGTTTTAGGTGCCAGATTATGAATACAGTTTTGAAGGATGATAGAGATAAGATTGGTTACAATGTGGAGTGAAAAAGAAAAGGTTTGAAAAAATGAGGGAAGGTTGAAATTTTTTTTGGCAACTTTATAATTTTAACACTATAAAAGTTCTTTAGTTATTAATTAAAATATAATAATATTTTTATAAATAATTTAATTTTTTTATACTCATATAAAGTGTTACCAAATTATAATTTTTAAATAAACAAAATAATTTTTTTTATTTTCATTGACTAATTTCTAGATTCATTTAACATCCTTTAAATCTAATAACCAAGTAAAACACGATGAAAATGACAAACATATAAAAAAAAAATCAAATTCAGATGAGAGAAAAAAATAAATCTCTTACCCCATTAGACCACTGCTCAAGTGCTCTTTTATTAAACTATAGGAATGTGACAGTAATGTTTCGTTATTACTACCACTGTGCATTATTTTTAAGTCAAAGCTTATGAATTCACACCACCTAAAGAATAACAGATCCGGACCTGACCACCAACTGACTGTCTTCTCTTTAAATATTGCTTAATATACAAGCCTACATTTATTTAAAAAAATAAAATGAAAACGCACCCCTCAAATTTCGAATCCAACGGCCACCATTTCCATGTCACAACAAACAAGTTCTAATCGGACGGTCAACAGTGCCTTAACATCATAATAAATAACAAAAAATCCACAGAATTACACCCTTGAAAATTACGGAAATATCCTCCAGATATTCTTCTCTCTAAAATTAACTCGCACACGCACTTAAACTCCTCGACGAGACCCAGATCTAAAGTTCCATAATAATAAAGAGAGAGCCCCGCTCCCAAAAAAAAAATAAAAGAAAAGGAAAAGGAAAAAATTCTCTCCCCATCTGGCTCTCTTGCTCTCTCTCTCTGTTTTTTTTTTTTTAAACACAAACAAATTTACAGTCTCCCTCAAATTCCAATACTGTTTTGTAAATTGCAGATGCGTTTCCGTTTATTTTGATCAGATCTAAAGGTAATATTTCTTTCTAATCCGAACCATTGGATCTAATTTCTCTAGGTTTTTGGATTAGAATTCGATACCTTAATGTGATCTCTCCAGTTCCCAATCAGATCTAACTTGATTATCTCTCATTTCTTTGTGTTTTAGTGAATCTTAGATTCTTGTAGATCTGTTTTGATTTGATTTTATGGAACAGTGATGGGATTAGGTTTTTCTTTTTCTTTTCTATTGTTTCAGTGAGTGTGATGGTGACAATTGGCGTGTGATGTTTTTGATTGATTGACTGGTGATTGGTGTTGTTGTTGATGGTTGTAGTTGTAGTGTTGTTGTTGGATTGAAGAAGATGTTGACCAAGTTTGAGACCAAGAGTAATAGAGTGAAGGGGCTGAGTTTCCACAGTAAGAGACCATGGATCCTTGCTAGCCTTCACAGTGGTGTGATCCAGCTATGGGACTATCGTATGGGCACTCTCATTGATCGCTTTGATGAGCATGATGGCCCTGTTCGTGGTGTTCATTTCCACAAATCTCAGCCTCTTTTTGTTTCTGGAGGTACTTGTTTCCCCTCATTTTATGCAATGACATTGCGGTTTTTAAGTGATTCTGGTAACCATTTGTCCTATTAGGTTTGTCTTGTTGGTTTTGGTTGAATTTACAGCAGATCTGCTTGTCATTTGATGGAATGGTAGTAATCCCCCCCCCCCGGCAGAAGTAAGATCCAGGTGCTAGATTTAGGATTTTGATTGGATGAAAGATGTAATTCTTATGTGCTGATAGAATATAATGGTGGATTTTAGATTCAGAAAACTGTGTTATCACTCTTCTTAAGTGGGCATTGATATTTATATTAATGTTTTCCTTCATCTTCCCAACCCAACCTCATAATGATATATGTTGATTTTATTTGAATATGGGTAGATATCATAGTCTTAATACCTATCATCAGAGATTCAAGTAGGATCAACTCCCAGTCCTGGTTACAATGACAGAGACATTGCTGTGTTTTCCTTTGCCTTTTAAAGAAGGATGCTTATGTCTGTAAATTGATGGCCAGGTGATGATTACAAGATTAAAGTCTGGAACTACAAATTGCACAGGTGTCTGTTTACGCTCCTTGGACATCTTGATTACATTCGTACTGTGCAGTTTCATCATGAATACCCATGGATTGTGAGTGCTAGCGATGATCAGACCATCCGCATTTGGAACTGGCAGTCTCGTACTTGCATTTCTGTGTTGACTGGACACAATCATTATGTGATGTGTGCCTCATTCCACCCTAAAGAAGACCTTGTTGTGTCGGCTTCTCTAGATCAGACTGTTCGTGTTTGGGATATTGGTGCTCTGAGAAAAAAGACAGTGTCCCCTGCTGATGACATCATGAGGTTGACTCAGATGAACAGTGACCTTTTTGGTGGTGTTGATGCAGTTGTTAAGTATGTTTTGGAAGGCCATGACCGAGGTGTCAACTGGGCTGCATTCCACCCTACACTTCCTTTGATTGTTTCAGGAGCAGATGATCGCCAAGTGAAGTTGTGGCGCATGAATGGTAAGTCACTAACTACCTGTTATTGATTTTTGGCTCGCATTGATATTTATCATCAATGAAATGGTTATTAAGCATCTATGTCAAACTACTTTGTAGTTCTCTTGCTGTCTTTGGGTTGAGGATTTGTAGTTATATTTTATTTTTGAGTGCTGAAATTTTGACCCCTGGGCATCCCCTATTCTTTGTGTGCATTTGTTGCGTGGGATAATTCATCATATGAAGTTTTTTGTTTGTTTTGTTTTCAGACACAAAGGCCTGGGAAGTGGACACATTAAGAGGACACATGAACAATGTGTCATGTGTTATGTTCCATGCCAAACAAGATATAATTGTATCTAATTCAGAGGATAAAAGCATTCGTGTCTGGGATGTAACTAAACGAACTGGAGTCCAAACTTTCCGCCGAGAGCATGACCGATTCTGGATCCTTGCATCCCATCCTGAGATGAATCTTCTAGCTGCAGGTCATGACAGTGGCATGATTGTCTTTAAGTTAGAGAGAGAAAGGCCTGCTTTTGCTGTGAGTGGTGATTCTTTGTTCTATGCTAAAGATCGCTTTTTACGATTTTTTGAGTTTTCAACTCAAAGAGATACACAAGTAATTCCCATTCGACGACCTGGTACTACAAGCCTGAATCAAAGTCCAAGAACTCTTTCGTACAGTCCTACAGAAAATGCTGTCCTTATCTGTTCAGATGTGGATGGAGGATCTTACGAGCTGTACGTCATCCCTAGAGACAGCATTGCTAGGGGTGATGCTGTGCCAGAGGCAAAGAGAGGTGTTGGTGGATCTGCTGTCTTTGTAGCTCGGAATAGGTTTGCTGTGCTTGACAAGAGCAGCAATCAAGTCTTAGTTAAGAACCTCAAGAATGAAGTTGTCAAAAAGAGCAGTCTTCCCATCGCTGCAGATGCTATATTCTATGCTGGCACAGGTAACTTGCTTTGCAGGACAGAGGATAGGGTGGTCATATTTGATCTCCAGCAGAGGCTTGTTCTTGGGGAGCTGCAGACACCTTTTATCAAGTATGTTATTTGGTCCAATGACATGGAAAGTGTTGCCTTGCTAAGCAAACATGCCATTATCATTGCTAGCAAGAAGCTTGTGCACCAGTGCACTCTCCACGAAACAATTCGTGTAAAGAGTGGAGCCTGGGATGATAATGGTGTTTTCATTTACACAACTTTGAATCATATCAAATACTGCTTGCCCAATGGAGATAGTGGCATTATCAGAACCCTCAATGTCCCCATATATATTACTAAGATTTCTGGAAATACTATCTTTTGCTTGGACCGGGATGGGAAGAATAGGGCTATTGTTATTGATGCAACAGAATACATCTTCAAACTATCTCTGCTGAAGAAGAGATATGAAAATGTTATGAGCATGATAAGGAACTCCCAGCTTTGTGGTCAGGCAATGATTGCTTATTTGCAACAGAAGGGGTTCCCAGAAGTCGCTCTGCATTTTGTGAAAGATGAGAGAACTAGGTTTAATTTGGCTTTAGAGAGTGGAAATATTCAGATTGCTGTTGCTTCAGCAAAGGAAATTGATGAGAAAGATCACTGGTATAGGTTGGGGGTTGAAGCTCTTCGCCAAGGGAATGCAGGTATAGTTGAATATGCCTACCAGAGGACAAAAAATTTTGAGAGGTTATCTTTCCTTTATCTCGTAACTGGGAATTTGGAAAAGCTCTCTAAGATGCTTAGAATTGCTGAAGTTAAAAATGATGTCATGGGTCAGTTTCACAATGCCTTGTATTTGGGTGATGTCAGAGAACGTGTTAAGATCCTGGAGAATGCTGGCCATTTGCCACTTGCTTATGCCACAGCTAAGGTCCATGGCCTAGAGGATGTTGTGGAACGTCTAGCAGCTGAGTTGGGAGATGATATTCCGTCTTTGCCAGAGGGCAAAACACCATCCCTTCTGATGCCTCCAGCCCCTATTATGTGTGGTGGTGATTGGCCACTTCTGAGAGTTATGAAAGGTATATTTGAAGGTGGGCTGGATAATATGGGCAGAGGTGGTGCTGAAGAGGACGAAGAAGTTGCTGATGGTGACTGGGGTGAGGAACTGGACGTGGTCGATGTGGATGGTTTGCAAAATGGGGATGTCTCAGCAATTTTGGAGGATGGGGAAGCAGCTGAAGAAAATGAAGAGGAGGGAGGATGGGACCTTGAAGATCTGGAGCTACCTCCCGAGGCAGACACACCAAGGGCTTCTGTCAGTGCCCGCTCGTCAGTTTTTGTGGCTCCAACTCCTGGTATGCCTGTAAGTCAGATTTGGATTCAGAGATCTTCACTCGCTGCTGAACATGCCGCAGCTGGCAATTTTGATACGGCTATGCGACTACTCAACAGACAACTTGGAATTAAAAACTTTGTCCCATTAAAGTCCATGTTTCTTGATCTTTACTCAGGCAGCCATACATATCTTCGTGCATTTTCATCTACCCCAGTGATATCACTGGCTGTTGAACGGGGATGGAATGAGTCTGCCAGCCCTAACGTTAGGGGTCCTCCAGCTCTGGTGTTCAATTTTTCTCAGTTGGAAGAGAAGCTTAAGGCTGGTTACAAGGCCACGACAACTGGGAAATTTACCGAGGCACTTAGACTCTTCCTCGGCATTCTTCACACAATTCCCCTGATTGTTGTTGATTCGAGGAGGGAAGTTGATGAAGTCAAGGAGTTGATTATAATAGTCAAAGAGTATGTTTTGGGTCTGCAAATGGAGCTTAAGAGGAGGGAGATGAAAGACAATCCAGTGCGCCAACAAGAGCTTGCTGCCTACTTCACCCACTGCAACCTTCAAGCTCCTCACTTAAGGCTTGCTCTTCAAAATGCAATGACTGTTTGCTTCAAGAATAAGAACCTTGCTACAGCAGCTAACTTTGCCAGGCGGCTACTGGAGACAAACCCCCCGAATGAGAACCAGGCAAGGGCTGCCAGGCAAGTATTGGCAGCTGCAGAGAGGAGCATGACAGATGCCGCTCAGCTGAACTATGACTTCAGAAATCCATTTGTGGTATGTGGTGCAACCTATGTTCCAATTTACCGAGGACAAAAGGATGTCTCTTGTCCATATTGTGGTTCCCGATTTGTACCAAGCCAGGGAGGGCAGCTGTGTACCGTGTGTGATCTTGCAGTAGTTGGGGCAGATGCTTCAGGGTTGCTCTGTTCCCCTTCCCAGATACGATGATCAGGAAGTTGAACATGGAGCATTTTTTTCAATCATTTTTCACCTCAGCCTACTGGCAGCAGGAAACATTCTCTCTCTTTGTTTCATGTTCCAGGTAAAAAGGTAAGGGATACCATAGAAGAGTTTAAGCTTCCAATGATTTGCTTGTGCTGTCTACTTTTTTTGTCTGCTTTCTTCCTCTTGTTTTCCTTTGTTTAGTTGATTATGATTTCAATATAATAAACAACTTGAGAATTTTGACTTGGGCTATTCTTGTTAGTTGTTCATAGACAAGAATAGTCAAGGGCCCTTTGTTAAATTAGATGATATATCCTCTTATAGGCAGGACAAATTACATGTCAGTGTATGCAGGTTTCATTTGGCAAATTTGCTTATTTCTATCTTGTTGAGTTTGGTTTTGGCAGTACTATTGAAATGTATACCTATCTATCCGGCAACATGTTATCTTCGATCATATTTGCTGTATCTTCCTTACCCTCCTTTCTGCGGATTTTTAGCCAAAACTTTGCATGGTGCTGTGTTGTTTGTATAAATAGTTTCATCAGTGGATTGGAAGGAGGGAGGAGATGATGACCAATCACCATGGAGGCATAGTTGGAACCTTGATTTTAAACAAGCCATCTCACAATATAGTTCTACTTTTTTGTGAGGCGACGGAAATAATTTTGAAAAGTCTGCTAGGACTAGGAGAACGAGGATTTCATCAGTGTATGTTTTCCGCTTGTTGCGGAATGATATCGTGCCGTGGTGTGGGAGCTTCTGCTTCGGTAGTTTGCTGTGATCGATGCAAAAAGGTGCGCTCATTGAGGAGGTAATTAGCCATTCTGCTAAAGGATAGCATTTGAACAATATTATTCTGATCTGGATTAGTAAATAGTAAGACGAAAAATGAAAGGACAGGGAACCTCACCTCCTCACGCTTGATTGACACCTGTGTAGCCCTAAAATGAAAGGACGTTATCCTAAAATGAAAGGACACTATATACTAAAATGCACAAGTTTAGGTCTTGATTGACACCTGTTCAGCCCTCCTTTCGATTCTTCTCTGGTCAATGTTATGTCTAAATAACTAGGAGCAAAAGGATACTATTATTATTATTAATATCAACGTACGCCAGCTTCGAACCCTCACGTTGTAGCAAGTTTTCCTACTTTATTTCTGATGCTTCTACATGTTAAGCATATATATGGATTAAGGATGCACTTAACCATATTCATGTATGGGTACCCACTACCCATACATAATCTTTTCTCATTAACTCCTGTATGTTTCTAGTTTTGTTTTTGTAGTTGGAATGTGTTTTTTATAGAAAAATAAAATAATTTTTTTTTTAAAATTATTTTTAGATTGTTTTGATATATTAATATTAAAAATAAATAAAAAATTATCTCACTGTATTATTTTTTTTCTTATCATTTCCCAGTAGCTATGTCAATTCACATTCTTACAATTCAATGAAAAAAAAAATATTGTGCCATGATGATAATTAGTGAAATAAAAGCATAACACCATATCATCAAATGACAAAAAAAAAAAAAAGTGCTGTGTTTGGATGTATAAAGATGATTATGTGCGAGGAGGTGTGGAACTCGAACAAGGGAAATGGAGAAGGCATATGGCTATGAACAATATAAAGATTAGACACCAACTTTTTTCTCTTCCAGAGAACAATATAAGCATAACGTCCTTTCGTTTTGGGTTTAGCAAGTAATTGTTGGGATTTTAACTCCAATCCCATTAAAATCTAGTATAAAACAAATTAATTATTAGGGCATAACTACAAGAATATCAAATTTATGTGAAAAACTCTTCCTCTATAGCAAACAGGAAAAAAAAATCATCAACTTTAAAATAATCCACTGTACGTAATCAAGAAAAGCAATATTATGATTCAAGTTTCAAGCTTCTGTTCCTTCATTGTTCTTTCTATGTTTACTATAATAATCCCTTTCTCAGTTAATCAATCATAAGGAGTCGTCATGGATTGAACCCATCATCCTCCCCTTTTCAGTCCATGCACGCAAAATCACAATTTATCGTTTAGAGTTCATGCCAATCACAATTTTATGGAGGCTGAAGCTCAGCTTATTTAAAACTTGCTAGGTTCATGCTTGGCTCGTTTAAATTGCTTAGAGAGCATATAAAACTTTCACATGTTCATGGTTGATATAGATCAATCCTTATTCCTTAAAATATAACAAGTTGAACTTGATAAAACTTTCATATGTTATATACCAACTGTTTGTTCAATGTAAATCTCATATTCTTCATTCAATACTCCTCTAATATGTAGCAATCTCCTTAGTAAAGGTAAGACAAGACTTACTTGTTATCCTTTTTCATTCACTTGAGCTTGATATGTAAACTACAATTTTAGAAAAGTTTCATAGTTAACTGAACTATTTTAAAATCTAATCCATTGCACTTTTATTTTGTATAGTGTATAATAAGTCCCACATTTAGCAACAACCATTTATGAATTCTCATATTTCACTAGCAAAATGATTATAGTATTCAAGAGTTCCCAAGGCATGAGTAGAAATAAGTTTCAGGTATGAATCTCACAAATATGAGATTAAAATCATCTAAGATAGAAGAAAAATCAGATTATAACTTCCCTTAAAGGAACACTGGATTATGTGTTATTATATCAGAGATCGGATTTGCACTTAACTCGTTATAGTGATGTTGACTGGAGAGGTGACCTTGATAAGGGCAAATCAACATCTGAATGTGATTTTCTACTCAATCATGAGGCCATACTGTGTGGAGTAGTAAAAAGCAAACATCTATAGCTCTTGTCTTTTATGGAAATAGAGTTCATAGCATGTTTAACTGTAACCCAAGAAGCAATTTGAGTGAGGAGGTTTCTACATGATCTTGGGATCGTGGCTCATGACACTAAGTCAATATTGTTATTATTGTGACAGTATGGATGCACTGGCCTGCACCAAGGACCCTAGATATCATGGTAGAACTAATCACATTGACATTAAATATAACTTCATCGAAGATACAACGACACAAAAGAAAATGACTTTACAACATGTAATTATAAGTAACATAGTGGCAAACCCCTTAACTAAGCCTATACCAAGTGAGGTATTTAAGGCTCATGCTAAGGAATTAGGGTTACGTAGACTTTAGTCATTATATTAATGATCTTATTATGCTTTGAATTGCTTGCACTTGGATAATCATTATTTTTTATGAGATATTTATTTTTATTATATTGTTTAAATACTAAGCAACATGATATTTATACGTGCGTCAACACTCACACACATATATATTATATCGTGTACAGTATGTAAATATAGACTAATTGATTTGCTCATATGAACAATCGTTCAAATTGTTGCCTTGATTAGGGATCAAGATGAGGTCCCTGTGATCATATATGGATGGTTTTACAATCCGCTAAAATAAATCCGGATGCGAGTTCAGTTATTTGGTGCTAGGCATGGCAAGCATTTAAAAAACATAGATTGGATGCTCTAAGAGTGATTGGATTAAGGTCGATATGGTATTTAGATAACTATATACATTTTTTTTTATTGAATTTCTCTACCATAACATGAATATCATACTAGAGCAACCAAAAATAAAGGTGAGTGAATGGGTCCTGTTTCCTCACCATTGAGGATATATATTTTTTTATTATTCTCTACTAGAGCCTTCGGTCACCTTTGGTTATACCATGAAGGTAAAAAATATACGTTTCTATTTCAGTATATCACCTACACAAGACATTACTAGGAAAGGATTTATTCTTAACCAATGGCATGAGTGCAAAGAGAAGACGTTTGTATTACACGAAGGTACCATGACTCAGCAATGTTAAATTTTTGTTACTATTGGTTTTGCAACATAATTATAAGTGTAATATCAATAGCGAACATATAAGGTTATTAAAGCTCCTATCGAGGGATTGAATTTACTGACTTATGTAATTTTTAAAATCTCTATTACACTGTAAGTCACTGCACTTTCTCATGTTGATGTCTCTATGTTGTCCTGAATAGGTTATTAGTGTAGAGCTTCTAAAATTATAAAAAACTCAACGGTCACATTTTTTATTATTCTGTATGAACAATATTGAGAATAAAGTGATGTTGAGGAATAAGTTGTGCAAAGTCATCCCAACCATGTGCAAGTAAGAGATGTTGAACTTTTTGGATATATTTTGTAATTGAGTGCCCATGGTTAGTCTTTACCCACAATTGTATGAAAAAGAAAGAAATTGAAAAGTAAAATTGTCTGAGTAATTTCTAACAATTTGACATATTAAGAAGAGATTGTCTCCATTAAAGAGAGAAAATCTCTTCGGGATCCTTATTTGATAAGGAAAATCAACCCTCTTAGTTTTTTAATATTAAAAATAGAGAAGGCATATCTTTTCTTGCGAATATGAGAATAAATAAAAAGTTTATAGAGAGTTTTAGGAGAGAAGAGATCCACTCTCCCATAAAAAGGATTCCATCAATGCTATTCAATATTGAAGAATTATTAAAGAATGAAAATTATGTTGAGTTTTCTCGTCAAAGCAATAGTTGCTTACATTATTAGAAAATTAGTAAATAAAAACTGGAACAATAATAAAATATTTTTATTTGTAAATTGCAGTGAATTTTACCACTGGAATATTCCCTTACTATATTTATCGGTAAATATCGATAAAAATATTCTTTCAATATATACAAAGAGAATTACAATTGAAAAAAAATTAAAACAGAGTTAAAAGGTACAATAATATATCATTTATACAACAATTATTGATAGTATTAATATTGTCAATAAAATTTGTTTGTAAATTATTTACTTCTCCCTAACATTATTCATTATGTCAATTATAAAGGATATCACCAATTAATTAATTTCATCAGTATTTTTCAAATAATTTTAGAATTTTTTACTTCTCAATTGTTGTAAGAGCCCGGCCCAACATGTGCTTTGGCTCAACCCAACCCGGCTTCCACGCCTCACGGTTTTGTTTATGGCAGCCCACAAACCTGAAAACGCATACATGTTGGCTATCAGCACTACTAATAAGGTCAGTAACCAACTCCTTACCCACCTATATGGGATATTGCTAAAAAAATAAAATAAAATAAAAAACAAATATAATGCAAAAAAAAACAAAGAAGAAAAAAGAAAAATCCTACCATAATAGAATTACGAGTGAAGCTACGAAGAGAAAAGAAAAACCAAATTCATAAAGTATGTTAATTAAACAAAAAACTGAGAAGAGGAAGGAAGAAGAGAGGAGATGACATACCTGCATGTGGAGCAGTAAAGAAGAAAAGAGAAGTAGTTGAGGAGGGAAGAGAAAGAAAGAAAGGGACGTTGTTGTTTTTTATATAAAGGAAAGAAAGAAGAAGAAAAAGACGAAGAGACGCGTCTGTTATGAAATGAGAGATTCTCGTATTTTTATTGGAGGATTATATTGACATTTTTACTGATAGATAATTAAACATTAATATTTTTAATCATTCCGTTAGTGATTTCATCTGTAATATTTAATTTAGATTTTTAATTTAATTAAAAATCTTCAAAAACCCTCTATATATCACTGATAACTTTTCAATCCATCGATAATTTTGTTTGTAATATTTAATTTAAATTTTTAATTTAATCAAAAAAAATTAGAAACCCCTCAAATATTACCGGTAATTTTTCAATTCATTGGCAATTTCATCTATAAAGAACAATGCAATTATAACAGTCTGGCCCAACATATTGTATATTATTCGCTTTGACTCAGCCCAACCCGACTTCCACACCTCACGGCTTTGTTTCTGGCAGCCCACATACCCTAAAACACGTACAATATGTTGGCAAGCATACTACTAATAAGACCAGTAATCAACTTTTTACCTGTCGATGTGTGATATTACAATCCATCCCCTTAATGTGTGATATTACAATCCATCATGTTTAAGAAACTCAACGACCTCATTGACACCATCAGAAAACCAATGAAGTACGCTCTGATGCCAAATGTAACAATTCGGCCCAACATATTATATATTGTTTGTTTTGGCTCAACCCAACCCGATTTCCACGCCTCACAATTTTATTTATGATAGCCCACAAACCCCAAGACACGTACAACATATTGGGAACTAGCACTACTAATAAAGTCAGTAACCAACTCCTCACCCGCTGATGTGGGATATTACACTCATTCTTTTAAAAATCATTTTTTAAAATATTCAAATTTGATTTACAATCTTTCTATAATTCATAAGGACTTGAAATAATATTTTTGTATGGAATTCTATACAAAAAAAAAATTATGATTAAAACTACAACTTCTACCTATAAGTTTTTAATAGCACAATAACTAGTAAGTGTAGAGTTTACTAAATCAATTAACATTGTGTTCTTCCTCTTAGCTATATACTATTTTATGAATAGCATTATAACTTCATGTACCATGTCATGGGATTGAATAAAATTATTAACATTATATTTTATATCTTTATCGCTTTGAAACCTTCTAATATTTTTGTCAAATCTATTCTTAACTTCTTTTAAGAGAATGGTAAAGTTTTCAAAAGCTTCACTTTTATTTACTTAAGAAAAAAAAACCTAGTAATGAAAGTTATAAAATAATAATTCTTATCACGAGTTAAAATACCTCCTTCAAACTCATTTATATTAGTATATATGAGCTCTAATAATTCATAATTATAATTCATAGCTTTAAAATATTTATAACTTAATATAATAATTCAATAATATAATAATTCAATATTTCTCTAAAACTTTTGGCCATACTACAAGATTCACTTTATCAAAATCATTTTTAAGTTTAGAAATTAAACCAAGATTACCCAAGTTTTTCACATCAAATATTCACACAAAATTTTTCACATATTTATAATTTATATGAGATAATCTGCCATATGTCAAATATTCACACAAGAAACAAAATTAGCAAGGAAGAACTTTCACTCATTTCAATATTAAAATTAAACATCCCATCACAAGCATTCTTTTTTTTTTTCCAAAAATAAACCTTTCCTTGAAAGTATATATTGATCAAACTTAATAACTTGTTTAAGACTACCCTTACTTGAAACAAAATCATAAACTAAATTTTTGGGAGTTTTAAGAACATTTCTACCAATTATAAATTAGTTAAGAACATCTCCAACCCCCAATAATTTAGTAGTGTGTGAATCACGAAGCATGATCCTTTTTTTTCGATGAAAGATCGATGGTATACATCTTGAATAAGGTTTTTATCATAGGAGACATGTTGAGTAGCTTTTGAATAAATCCATCTAAGCCTTTGAGAATATTAATCTTAGAAATCATTGCCACATGTGGCTCCTTGGTAATGTTAGCTTAAGCAGCAATTCTGAATTTTTGGAAACGACTAGTTCTAGCACCATGCCTAGATTTATCACAAGCAAAGAAGCATAATTATTTTTAATTAATAAGTGTGGTTGTCATTATTTGATAGTGGGTGTGGAATTGGTCCCATTATTTCTTGCTTGCTTGGAGTAAAAATGATTTCCATAAGGCTTTTCTTGAAAAAAAATTACTTGGATTAAAATGACCATTAAACTTTCCATTCGGCTTTTGGTACGTGAAAGGAGTTTTGATTAGTATTAAGTTCAATGACTTTATCTTGGTTTTTTGCTTTCTCTTCTACTCTTAGAGGAGTGATAAGAGTATCGATGGAAAGATATTGTAGTTGACTGTAGAATTTTCCTGGGATCGTATTAAACATTGCACCCGCTGAAAAGAATCTCTAGATCCGCCCCTGCCATTGTCACTGCCTCTCAAGTTCTGCTTCAATGAATTTCTTTCTGTAATTAATTTATTTTACAGGTTGTTTGCTTTAAATTTGAAGCTTTTTAGAACGTGGGTTTTGATTGAACTTCTGCCATTTCTTTCTATTTTACTCATTCATTGCTACTTTATCCTCCATCCTTGCTGCATGTAGCTGAACTAAATTTTAAGTCCCTTATTTTTTTCTTTTGCAAGAAAATTGCTTTAGGTAACACGACCATTTATATGATCATAATCAACACAGAGCACACAAAGTTTAGAAGAACGTAGATGAGCTGGAAATTTGAAGAACAATTTCTAAGAGGTATATTTTTGTGCCTATTTGCATTTATAGGTCAGCAAATGCCACGTTCGGAGGTTTTTATTGTTTGCTCACGGGGCTAAGATTTTCGTGTTGTGTTGATCGCTTTTCTTCTTTTTCTCTCTCCCTGGCTGCGTAACCCTTTCAGTCTCAGACAGATGCACCTATGCAGTAAAAGCTTGGTGAATATCATGTTTTTGTACTTCTGTTTCCGTGGGAGCCAACTCCTTGATTTAACTGAATGTAATGTTCTGATGTGAACAAATCCTGTTGTTCAGAAACCATCATCTGATTCACTCCAAGATGTTGCCCTTGACATATCTGACATAGGATGTAAACGGAAGTCTGGAAATCTCACTGGATTATTTGATGGAGGTGAAGGTGGTGGTGATAATCCTGCTCTTGCTGCCACTTTTTTCTTCTGCACCTTCTGGGATATGTCTACACTGACTCGATCAACCATGTCAAGAAAATCTTTCACTATAACAAACAGTTGAAGCAGATTTGCTTCTTTCTGTTTTGATGCTCCTGCTTGGTAATACTCTGTTGTTCTCTTAACAACCTCCATAATCCGTTTTTGCTCGTCTCTCACCACCTTAAGTTCCTCTTCGCAATCCTCCAAGAATCCTTTCATTTGCATCACAAACCCACCAGCCTCACTGTTGCCAAAGTTTACCACGAGTTGCTGAGTTTCTGCGACACGAGCCGTGAGAGAGGAGCATGTGTCGACGAAACTGTCAAATTCTATTGCGGCTGCTCTTTTAACGTTGGAGAATTCAGCAATCATGTCCCTCAATGCTGGGAGTCCCAACAACAGGTACTCTTTGTTTCTCTCTTCTGTCAATGTGTCCGAATTCAAATCACTGTTTATCCTTCTTTGACCGTCACTTCTTTCCATACTATGGTTCCGATTAAGTACACGACGTCGACCTTCTGATCGAACTACTTGTTCTACAACAAAGTGAAGTAGAGTAGTCTTCCCATCTGTGCTTTTAACATCGGAAAGCTTTCTAAGAGCAGTAAGGTTGAAACCTTGTGCATTGCCTCTGGATGTTCCAGCATTCATCCTGTTGCCAGCCTTGAGAATGGCTTCAAGAAGTTTTAAGAAGAGGCCACGGGTTCGTAGCTCTTTGCACCCCGATTCAAGTGTTTGTAAGGACTCCTTTAGATGAAGAATTTCTGAATCATAATTTGATCTGAAAAGCATTGCATTGATACGGATGAATGCCGAAGGAATAGCCTTCAGGATGTGGTGAAGGAAAGATTCAGCATCTGCAAGTTTAGATGGGTTGCCCCTGTATTGGGTGATTTTGACTGCTTCTTCTTGAGTCGGGGAAATTCTGGTAAGCTTTTCGAGGACATCTGTATTAAGTCCATGACCCTCGAGAAGAGCATCAACAATTTCTTTGCGAGAAATTGCTAAAGATTTTAGTACAATTGCTGTGTTTTGAGACTTCCTTGGTTCAAGGATAAAAACTTGAGTAGCTGGGGTGGGGTTGGAGCTGCTTCCACTTGATGAAACTTCATTTCTGAGAAGGATTTTGTTATTGGCAGTTGTATATCCAAACAATGTTTCTATTAGGTCGTCATCAAATCTGACAGAAAAATGGGGAAATGATGGATCAGAGAAATATCAACCTAAGAAATGCGAGGTGCTCTGAAAAGAAAAATTAATATTTTAAAATTCAGAGGGAAACCTGAGAGAGCCATTATTAATCTCATCCCAAACCACTGAATGATCAACATCGGCTGTTACTTTATCCCAGTGCAGTGGCTTTAGTCTTGTATGCCCACTGCTAGTCCCTATCAAGCTTCCCTCTGTTGGTGCCCATTCCCTGCTCTTGCTATTTAATTTCCCTCTTGGAACTGGTGGAGGTTTCAATAATGAGATTAAACCGCCTATTTTAGGTGGTGGGGGTGGTGATGCAGGATTTTTCTTTGTTTTAAGTGGTGGTTTTGTTGGTGTAGGCGGAGGCGGAGGAGGAGGTGGTGGAGGAGGAGGTGGTGGCGGTGGTGGTGGCGGTGGGGGTGGTGGTGGTGGGATTTTCTTTCTTGGAGGGGATGGTAGAGGAGGTAGTTTTGGACTTTCCATCTCTGAAACTAATGCTGTAGGTTTTCCATTTCGCAAAACTGGTTCTGGTACTTTCCCATGACCAATTCCATAAGATGAAAGCAAAATTTCCTGTGGCTCGTACTTTTTTAATTGCTCTACTATCACATCCACCCTCTTTTCTTCCCCTTCTTCTTCATAGCTAGGGTTCAGCGTAACCTTTGAGAAAGTGTTTTTGGGTTTCCTGTCAAAACTTTTTACATAAAGCAAATCCTGCCCATTTTCATCGAAGGTGAACTTTTTCACTTTTCTGCTAACTTTTTTGAGCTCGTCACTGGTTGCCATAACTTTTTCCCGCTTTTTGGCAAATTTCAAGTAGATAAAGAAGAAGATCACAGCAATGGCCAGAGTGATTGCAGCTGTGACAACAATGGCTGCCACAACTTTTCCATTTGACGATGAGGACTCCTCCATTGCCTGTTTCCGGGCAGGAGGTCCCAAGAGTTGAGGCATCAGCATTTCCCTATCATGATTAGGAGAGACTGCTTCATAACTTGCAGTTCTTATCATTGACCTTGTAGGTGAAGAATCAAATGCAGGAGAAATTTCTGTCTTCTGTGAGGAGTTTTGTTTACAATAAGAATGAGAAAGGGGAGGGGAGAACAACAGTAAGAAAATAAGACATGGATGGAACCGCGGCTGGACCATCATTCCGATGTGAACCAAGGACAGGGATGCAGAGAAATGGAGAGAATCTTGGTTGTTTTAGTTCATTGTGGCTATCAGCGGCTTTTGAACAATTTCCTGTCTTCTGCATTGTGTTATTTCTGACAGCTTCAATGAAGGTAGTTGTTGTTAGCAGCTTTGTTTACTCATCCCGGGTTCGTCTTATTATATGTACTTAACTGCCCTTGTCCTGATGATGAAATTGTTCATGTGCAAACAATGGCTCTTGTTCTAAGGTCGGATGATTTTGGTTGTGTATATGGCTGGCTTGACATTTTAGCCGTCCTGCATGAGTTCCATTGTGATCAACGATGATGATGAAGTCATGCTAGTGCCAAATGGAGTCTTGTATCTTGACATAATAATGTCACTTGTATTGGCATTTTGTTGCTATATCCTTGAGCTGCTTTTGTTATCGAGAGGCGCTGCTTTCTTTGCAAAAAATAGAAAATGTTGAGCTGGGATGCAAGGTCTCTCTAATGGCAATATTTTAAGATTAAAATAGTTGCAGGGTTTGCATTGTCCTGTGCATTAACAAAAAAAAGATGGTAATTAAGAAAAACATTAATTTGCAAGGCACCACCTGCCAAAGAAAACTAGGGCAAACAAAAGACATTTCTGTATTGGAAGGAGCACGTTTCTAAGCCAGCACAAGCTGCCTCGGAGCCAGATGGGACTGTCTCTCATTCACTTTTTGGGACCCCCTTTGTACGCATGCTGCATGTCCAAGCCAACCCAAGCTGCACAATCCCAAGGAGGCCTTAACTCTGGTAGGGGGACAAGACATTAAGGATGGAAGGCTGGTCGGTAACTGAGGCCTACCATCCAGTTCATGGCTTGCGGGATGATTTGAAAGCTTTGCACCCTTTTCTTGGACGACGGAAGATCGCGTTCTTATGATCGTTTGGTAGCTGAAGTAAATTACAGGAGATAGCAAATTGATATACTCTGCAATGAATGAAACCAAACCTGTTAATCCTTCTAGCAATATATTTATTAAATTTCAAGGTTGAAGGCGTGTGTGTGGGCTCGCGAGAGTGAAAAGAAAGTCTTCAATGCTGCCAGATTTGTCGAATCATAGTAGGCACCTAGCATAGTTAAGAGACTGGACATTCAAGTAGCTGGGGAATGAAAGATTTCTTGATAATTATGCTAACAGAGGATGAAGAAATTACTCTCTGCATAAAATGTGTGTGTGTAACTTGAAAATAGGATAAGTACAGGTATTTGAAATTTAAACAATATCAAATTATCTCTCTCTATCTTCTTCTAATCTTCCTTTATCTTCTTCTGATATTTCCTTTATCTTTGGTTCTTTTTTTATTGTTCTATGATATTTCCTTTATCCTTGGTTCTTTTTTGATTGTTCCTGATTTTTATTGAGTTTTGTTGAGGTTGTTATAATATTCAATACTCTAACACCCTCTCAAAGTCAAACACAAAGTTTGTCTCTTAGAAAGCAATACCAATTTACAGTATGGTTTTTGGTAAAGATATCTATAATTTGGTTGAGGTATGCTAGACTTGGATATCATGATTAACCATCTTCTCCCTAACGAAATGGTAGTTAATTTTGATGTCTTTCGTACGTGAATGAAAGACAGAATTAGATGCTAATGCAATAACACTGATATTGTCACACCATAAACTTGGGACAGTAGATAACATGATGTATAATTCTTGAAGAAGCATGTGAAGCTAGTACAATTCAGCAGTTGTATGAGACACGTTTTTATATTCAGCCTCTGTGCTAGATCGAGAGACAACACTATGTTGTTTATTGTGCTAAGATATAAGATTAGTGCTTAGAAACACACCATAACCAGTAGTGCTCCGCCTATTATCAGGATTGTTTGCCCAATGAGAGTCACAGTAGGCATGTATTGTTATTGTTCCTAGAGTATAAAAAAGACCAAACTCGATAGTACCTTTTAGATAGTGTAAGACATGCTTGACAGCTATCCAGTGCAGTTCACGCGGAGAATGCATAAACTGATATAATTGGTTTACTAAATAGGAAATATCTGGTCATATGATTGTGCAGTATTGAAGAGCCTCTACAACTCATCGATATTTAGTTGGATTCGCTAACAGGTCACTAGCATTAGATGAGAGCTTGGAACCAAAAGATGATGGACAATGAAGAGGCCTTCCACCAAGCATATAGGTACTGTTAAGCATATCGGTAATATACTTAGTCTATTGCAGATGTAAATCATCTTGGTTTCGTAGTGCTTCAACACCAAGAAAGTAGTTCAATTCACCCAAGTCTTTAATTGGAAACACATTCTGTAGTTAAGCAATAAAGTAATGAACTGCTTGACTGTTGGATCCTGTGAGTATTATATCATCAACATATACTAACATAAAAATACATAAATTGTCAGAAATCTATGCAAACAATGAATAATCCATCTTGGATTATGAAAAACCAAAATCACTCAGTTGTTGTGAGAGGCGTTTGAACCAAGCTCGAGGAGCTTGTTTAAGGTTATAAATGGACTTGTGTAGATAACAAACATGATCAGGAAAGGTTTGATCTTCATAACCTTTTGGTTGTTCCATATACACTTCTTCATATAGAATGTCATGCAAAAAGGCATTAAAAACATCCAATTGTTGAATATTCCATTTGAACAAGACTGCAAAAGAAAGGATTAACCTTGTAGTAGTAAGCTTTACTACTTGAGAAAAAGTATCAAAGTAATCGATACCAGGAATTTATTCAAACCCTTTATTCACAAGTCTTGCTTTGTAGCAATCAATATTGTCATCAGGATGTCTTTTAAGCTTATACACCCATTTGTTTCTGACAACATGTGTATGTGAAAGTTTAGGACAAAGAGACCATGTTTTGTTAGCCAATATCCATCAAATTCACGTTCTATTATTGCTTTTCATTGTGGATTGGATATTGTCTCTGTAAAACAAATGGGTTCAGACTCAATGACTATATTAGATAAAATATATAGAGGATGTCGGGTGGAATAAAAGGTTTGAAAACTAGGGAATTCTCTAAGCTTAAGACTTCCTGTTTTAGATTAGGTACCATCTGTCTAGACAGTACTAGAGATATTTCAGGAGAGGAAATAAGAGAGGTAAAATGATTACTAGGATTAGATAATGACACATGATTTGTGGAAGAAAGTGTAGGAATTGGATGATTTGTGAAAGATGTCGAAATTAGTGTTTTAATTACAGAATGTGCAGAAATTGGTGTTTCTATGTTAGAAGTTTGCAAGGGTAGGCTCTCCATATGAAGAGAGTTTATTGGTATAACAATTAGATTAAAATTGAAATGTTGTGTATGAAACATTAAAGGAAATGTATTGAAAGAAAGAGTAGTACATGAAGATTGGTTGCTCACAAGAGTGGTAAAAGAGTGACTTTTATCCAAGTGAGGGAAAGTATTCTCATCAAAGACAACATACTTGGAGATAAACACCCTACTTGTAGCAAAATTTAAACAATGATAACCTTTTTTTTATTTGAGTACCCTAAGAAAATACATTATTTACTTCTGAAAACTAACTTATGATCTTTATATGGTCTGAGATAAGACTAGCATGCACAACTAAATATGTGCATATCAGAATATCGTGGCATAGTTTTGTGGAGTACAAAGTATGGTATTATATTATTAAGAACTTTGGTTGGTAAACAATTGATTGGGTATACTAAGGTTAAGAAGGCATCTACCCAATAACAATTTGGATGGTAGGCTTGTGCTTCTAGTGTTAATCTCATTTCTTGAATATGCTGATATATTCGTTTAGTAATGCTATTTTGTGGGGATGTATAGGGACATGTCAAATGATGAAAAATTCTATGTTCAGCTAAAAAAAATTGAAACTCTATTAATAAGTATTCTTCATCATTATTAGATTGTAGCTGTTGAATTATGCAAGAGAATAAATTTTCAAAAAGAACTTTATATTGTTGAAATATGGAAAAGACATCACTTTTGAAACATATAGGATACATCCATGTAAAATGACTGAAATCATTAACGAATAAAACATAATATTAACATCCCCCAACTAAAGGAATAATAGATAACTAGACATCAATGTGAATCAAGGCTAAAGATCTAGTCGATTATCTTTGCGAATCACTAAAAGGTAGCTTCTTAGCTTTCCCTAACTGGCAGAAAGAACAAACACTAGACTTGCTACGTGAATCTTTTATTTGCATGAAAGAAGATAAATAGTTTAGAGTGGAGTTGAAAGGGTGACCACGGCATTTATGTTATTGATCCCTAGTGACTTTTGTCCCTAATTTAGAAGTAAAACAATGAAATTTGTTGGCACAACTCTTATTCTCATTGATTGGATAAAGACCATTTTCAACTAGCCCTTGGAGCAGCAGTCGTCTAGTCTTATTTTCCTTGATAAAAAAGTTAGTTCCAGTAAGTATAAAGTAACAATTATTATCTAAACAGAATTGATTAATGAATAAAAGATTAGGTGTAACTTATGGACAATGAAAGGAATTATATGATATATTTAATAAGGAAGAACTAGTGTTTTGAATCACCAAACCTGAACCATTGCCTACTTGGACAGTATCCATACCATCATAAGGCTGCAGAGTTGTTAAATCTACTGCATTAGCAGTAATGTGAGCATTAGCTCCATTATTGGCATACCAAGCTTGTTGCTTAAAAGTATTATTGGCTTCAACAATCATTGCTGCCAATTCAAAAGGAGTTATCTTCCTTGGAAAGAAAAATTAAAACACTGAAAACAATCCAACACAATGCAATCATATTTGTCACAAATTTAACATTGTGGTTTATCATATAAAGCTACACAATCACTATATAGCTGAAGTCTTGAAGCTTCTCAAGCTTGTGATAATGCAGAAGTTTGTTAGAATTTGGCAGGGATAGTTGCAGGTTACCTTTTTGGATACTTAGATGTTTTTGCAGCAAAAGTAAAATTATGATTTTGAATTGTAATGGAAGTTTCAAGTAATGTTTCCAAATTCAAAAGTTCAGATAATCATCTAGAGATAGGTTCTTATCTTTGCAAGCAAAATTATAGGATGTGATAGATGGTGTAAAGGTGGGATGAAGTCCTCTAATTAAAAATGTAATGAAGTCTTGATCATCTACGGGTTTTCCTGCAGCAGCAAGTTGGTCAACCAACTATTTAGTATCTTTAAAAAATGCAAAACATGGTCGATTGCCTTGAACAAAAATCTAAAGTTGTCTTTTAAGAAAAGCAATGTGGGACCTTGAGATAGATGAGAATTTTGCCTGAAGAGAATCCCAAACTTGTTTGGAAGTCTTTAAATTAAAAACAGTAGAAACTAAATAGAAGCTAGTAGCCAGCTGAGATCACAATTGTTATTTTTTAACCAAATTGTGTAGGCTAGATTAGAAAAGTTATTTGGAAGAGTTCTAGTTGGTGGCTTTTCAGAACCATGAATCATATCATTCAGATCATAACTGAGAAGAAAAACTTGAAATTGAACACTTCATGGTAGGTAATTATGTCCTTCAAGTCTTTAACTCACTGGTTGTGAAGTGGATTGACTCTTTTGGGATGAAAACAACAAGGGAAGGATTGTGGAATCAGATAAAGTCATGGTTGATGTGAAGAGAGAGAGAAAGAGTGGATTTGTGTTTATGGGCGGAAGCTGTGTTAGATCAAGTGTTAACCTATTGATGCTCTGATACCATAAAAGATTTCTTGATAATTATGCTAACAGAGAATGAAGAAATTACTCTTTGCATAATACTTATGTTTTACAGTATGTGTGTGGGTGTCTCTATACACAACTTGAAAATAGGATAAGTACAGGAAAATAAGATAAGTACAGGTATTTGAAATTTAAACGATAACAGATATCTTTCTCTATATTCCTCTCTTCTTCTGATATTTCCCCTGTGCTTAGTTCTATCTTGATTGTTCTATTTTGTTGGGGTTGTTATGCTATTCAATTCTCTAGCAGGGAACTCCGTCCAAATTAGATAAGAGCGTGTGGACCATGGTTGTTTTGGTCTTCTTCGGGGACTGAAGCCTCTGTCACATAGCTGTATGATAAAAGAAGTGAAACCTTCCGGTGAGTAGAAAGTTCCCCAAGAGACGCAAAAAAGGGTGTGGAAACAACCGACAAGAATTTGAGTGGGACTAGGCCAGATAGTGTTGGATCAAGCTATTGGTTGTATTGCTCCATCCAAGGGTATAATACTAGCCCCTTTTCTTTAATGGTTTCTGAAGGCATTAGCAACATGACTAGACTTTTGACATGTCAGCTCGATCAAAACTGGTTAATCCCGCAGAAATCTTCAAAAATAAGTAGAGACGAGTTTCGGCTTCATCGCCCATGCTTATATCAGGAAAATATGCTGTCTCTCTAAATTATAATACACGAACTCGTTGTTTTACCACGCCTAGCAGAAGGAGAGACAACAGACGATAATTGGCAGACACAGGAGGAGCAAGAGATAACCAGGCAACGCAAACATTTGAAGAATTGTGATTTAAACGATCCCAACGAGATTTCGTCTTCCATACAATTAATCAGAACATGTGCTTAGGTGTTTATTAATGTGTAGGCCTATCAGAAAGCATGCCCGGACATTGATGAAGACCAAAATTAGTAAAACAATGGCGCACCCATTCAGATGGCCAGGCTACAATACTCGATTGCACGATTGTGGTGCAATCCCTAGCAATAGCAATTTCACACAAAATGCCATCTTCTAAAGAATATCAACAAAAGAATTTCTTAATGTGTTCTTCAAATCCCTTTCACGGTTTCCCTACC